>NC_057804.1:480699074-480980288 GCF_018294505.1 Triticum aestivum | reverse complement strand
GAATTTGCCGGTGAGGAAATTCCTTAGCGAAGAACTACTTGCAGCAGAATAAGTACTCAGAAGTAAGCATAACATGATACAGACATAGTCATCATGATGAAATGAAGACAAGCACAGAGTACAGAAAGCGTAAACACAGGATAACACAAGATGAAGACAAACAGACTGAAGAAATTGAACTGAGGAAATTGAGAAAGTCTTCAGTCAAAGTCTTCAAACACAGATATGAACAATCACTCAACACAGTAATGAGGAAATGAAAGAGTTGAGGGAATAAAACCAGTAAGGTTGGTGAAGACAATGATTTGGTAGACCAGTTCCAACTGCTGTCTCAGTTGTACGTCTGGTTGGAGCGGCTGAATATTTAAACTCGAGGACACACAGTCCCGGACACCCAGTCGCTGAGCACACAGCTCAGGACACCAAGTCCTCAACGTATTCTCCTTGAACTAAGGTCACACAGACCTCGTCCAATCACTCATGGTAAGTCTTCAGGCGACTTACAAACCTTCACAGACTCGGTCACTCGGCGATCCACAATTCCTCTTGGATGCTCTAGACCATGACGCCTAACCGTCTGGAAGAAGCACAGTCTTCAAAGTTAACAAGCGTCGGATCCACGCAGGATCAATCTCTTCAATGATGCTCAATCACTTTGGGTTTGTAGGTGTTTGGGTTTGGGATTTTCCTCACTCGATGATGTTCGCTCACAGTCCTTCGAGGATGGGTTGCTCTCAAATGACAAGTGTCAGTTTCTCTCGGAGCAGCCAACCAGCTAGTGGTTGTAGGGGGCGGCTATTCATAGCCTAGGGAGCAGCCCGACATGATAAGACATAAATGCCCTTCAATGATATGACCGTTAGGTGGATAAGATATTTTGGGACAGCTGGCGTGCAGCACAGCAGCGGTCAGAAATTTGACTCTCAAATTCCTCAGGCCTATCATGTTCCTCACTGTGTAGGCAATCCGCACTGGCGAATTCCTAACTCCTCAGTCAGAACAAATTCCTCAGCGACCAGAAGAACTTCATCTCTGTCATTGAAGAAATTGACTGAACTGTATGAGATTTCCAAAGGCTTCACTCGAAGGGATTGGTAGGTGTAGGATTTTGAGTTGAGCATCACATGGAAATTTTTCCTTAGTATTTCCTCGACCCCCTTTAACAGTATGGTGTTTCCTATGACTCAAGAAAGAGAAAAACAAAACTATGAAAACGAAAGTCTTCAAGCTTCATATTCCTCGCATGAATATCAAGTCTTCACGGACACACCAATTTCTTCACTTTCAAAAATCTTCATGAAAGTCTTCAGGAATACCAAAGTCCTCAGTCGAAGATATTCATTTTTAGGGGTCGACTTTCTCTGTAAATATCAAACTCCTCATAGACTTATAGACCTGTGTACACTCATAAACACATTAGTCCCTTAACCTATAAGTCTTCAATACACCAAAATCACTAAGGGGCACTAGATGCACTTACAATATCCCCCTTTTTGGTGATTGATGACAATATAAGTTAAGTTTTCAACGGGGAGAAACATATGAAGTGTAAGTACTGATATTGAGGAATTTGATTGCAAGATATAGAAGAACTCCCCCCTGAAGATGTGCATAGTGAGGAATTTTCTTTTGAGGCAATGCACATTTGAAGAGTTGAATCATGGAGATCTCCCCCTATATCTTGTAATTCATACACGCATTTGACATATAATATTAAGAATTTGAAATGCATGATGAGATATGGTGCCTGATGAAATTCAGCATGCATGCAATAATATTAATGAGGAACAAGCATGCAGAATAACACATCAAGAGTATCAAAGCATAGTGCATCAAAAGTATCAGAGCACCATCGGGTTTAAGTTTACAACTCGATCCAATAAAGTTTCAGAAGAACGAGAGTTGTAACTTAGCAAAAACGCCCATATAATAGACCCGCTTGAAGACTAACTCAAATTTCTCCCCCTTTGTCATCTAATGACCAAAAGGATCGAAACTGAGGACTAACACCCCTGAAGAATATCAAGTTGATGGAGGAGCGTCAGCGTTGTCGGGGTCGGTTGTCGTAGTAGGGCCTCCCGTAGTGTCGTCCAAGTCTTCATTTTCATCAGTGTCGCGCGATGAAGAATAGGAGCTGGCCACCAAGGACGGAACCTTGACCTTCTTGAATTTCTTCGACGGAGGTGCAGACCAGTCAAAGTCTTCCTTGAGACCCATTTTCTTCAGATCTTCTTTGCTGTAGACATGAGAAAGAACAACCCAGGTACGGTTGAAAGTTTCATGGAGGTAGTACTGGTTTTTCTTCACAGCATTGTGTGTTGAGGTCATGTTGTGAAGAATTGAACCAAACTGACGCTTGACCCATTTATGATTGCGATCAACTTTCTGATGAAGGCTGAGGAGTAACTCACGATCAGTCATCACCCTGGGTGCAGTGGCTTGAGGATTTTGCTTGGCGGCAGAGTCATGTGTGGCAGAGTCATCATTGGTGGAATAGGATGCAACCTTGCGAAATTTACCATCCAATGGACGAATGCCTTCATCTATCATAGCAGTTGCCTTGCCTTTGTCATCAGCTGAGGAAAATGTCCGTTTAAGGACTTCAATTGGAGGCAAGTAGCTGCCATGGTTCAGAGCATCAACATTGTAATTGAGTGAAGACCTTGTCCTGATGAACCTCATAATCCATGGTGCATAAGGCTTCAGCTCAAATGGTGACATAGCAATGTTCGCCAGAGTCCTCATGAAGAAATCATGGAAGTTGACGGGAACGCCATGAATGATATTGAAAAGCATATTCTTCATGATGCTAACGACTTCTTCATCATTTGAGTCGTGGCCTTTGATAGGACTCATTGTCTTCGTCAGAATGCGATAGACAGTCCGAGGCACATACAGTAATTCCCCGACGAGGAATTTGGTTTGAGGGGCCTGCCCTGGCTTCAAAGGCTTCATCAGCACTTGCATGTAATGATTTGTAAGCTCAGGTTCATTGTAGATGCAACGAGCACCTTCAAGGGGAGGACTGAGTGGGAGAGCACGAAGCAATTCACTTGCTGGTGCCTTGTAGTGAGTATTTTCTAACATCCAGTCCAGCACCCATGAGTTCACATCTTCAGAATTTCCTTTGACGTGCAGCGTTGTATAGAATTGAAGAATGAGTTCTTCATTCCAATCACAGATGTCAGTGCAGAAATTCAGCAATCTAGCATTGTGAAGAACACTGAGGACTGGCTCGAAGCATGACAGAGATTCCATATCCACATTGAAAGTGCTAGTTATCGACTAGAGGGGGGGTGAATAGGTGATTTTTATCAAAGTCTTCAAAACGTGGAAGTTTCGAAGACGAACAATAGAAATGACCTAATTGATATGCAGCGGAAGATAAACTACAACGAGCAAGCCATAGTCAAGTATGCAATAATGTGAAAGTACAAAGACTAATAGCAGCTTGGTAGTAAGGATCAGGATGGAAGATAGTATGAAGCCAATCAACGATAGCAGTCAAGCAATGAAGTCAAACAGGTATGACAAACATGCAATGACTTCACGAAGACAAACTTAAGGTAAGGGGAGTTAGAGGATAGAACCAGTCACTTGTTGAAGACACAGGATTTGTTGGACCAGTTCCAGTTGTTGTGACAACTGTACATCTGGTTAGGGAGGCTGAGATACAACTCAGAAGACCGCGTCTTCACCTTATTCCCCTTGAGCTAAGGACACACAATCCTCGCCCAATCACTCTGGTAAGTCTTCAAGGTAGACTTCCGAACCTTCACAGACTTCGTTCACCGACGATCCACAATGACTCTTGGATGCTCAGAATGCGACGCCTAACCGGTTGGAGGATACACAGTCCTCAAGTGTAATAAGTCTTCAGGTCACACAGACAGAAAGACTTCAGTGATGCCTAACACTCTTTGGCTCTGGGTGTTTGGGCTTTGTCCTCGCAAGGATTTCTCTCTCTCAAAGGCTTCGAGGTGGGTTGCTCTCAAACGACAAAAGCCGTAAACTAACTCTGAGCAGCCACCAATTTATGGTGTAGGGGGTGGGCTATTTATAGCCACAAGGCAACCTGACCTGATATGTCCGAAATGACCCTGGGTCACTAAGGAACTGACACGTGTTCCAACGGTGAGATTTCAAACACACACGGCAACTTTACTTGGGCTACAAGCAAAGCTGACTCATCCAGCTCTGGATAAGATTTTCTCTCATTGTCTTCGCTCGAAGACATAGGATTTGGGTTGAGCATCACTTCAGTCATTCTGACTTTGTTCACTTGGACCCCACTTAACAGTACGATGGTTCCTATGACTCAACAAAGAAGAAAAGGAAACAACGAAACAACACAGTCTTCGCGCTCCATAGTCTTCACTCATTGTCTTCTCATGTCATAGTCTTCAATGTGAATATCTTCACATACCACCATTGTCGTCAATGTCTTCATACATTTTTAGGGGTCATCTCCGGTAGGTAAACCGAATCAATGAGGGACACTACCTGCGTTATCCTGCAATTCTCACAAACGCATTAGTCCCTCAACCAACTTTGTCGTCAATACTCCAAAACCAACTAGGGGTGGCACTAGATGCACTTACAATCTCCCCCTTTTTGGTGATTGATGACAAACTGGTTGAAGTTTTCAACGGGAATGAAGTATGTGAAATTGTAAAGGATAGGGTATTGTCTTCATAAGTGGCAAGGGCTCCCCCTGAAGATGTGCATATAAGTAATTTGCTTTTGGAATGCAAATGCACATGGCAGGTTGTACTTGTGGAGATCCTCTTCAACTTATGAAGATAATTCATCATGCATGAAATGATATAACTAAAAGAATGACATGCATAATGGAAAATGGACGTCTGCAGAATGATCTAAGTGCGGAATGATCTAAGTGCGGAAGTTATCATCGCACATGAAAGAGCAAATAAGTAGCAGACGACCATCGAGTTTGAGTGTTACAACTCAACGAACGAAATGTATCAAAAGCAAGAGTTGTAACCACTAGGCAAAATATAAAGCAACCGCCCATGTGAACCCGATTGAAGACTATCAAACTCATATGCTTCTCCCCCTTTTGTCAGTAATGACCAAAGAGGTTTGAAGACATAGAGCATCTACTCGTCCTCATGAGGAGTAGGTGAAGCAGCAGGGTTGTCGTTGTTGGTTGGCAGTGCAGACGAACTTGGTGCAGTGTTGATGCGTGCAGAAGTAGGGGGTGGTGAAGTAGCATCGTCTTCATCATCGATCACGTTGGAATTCATAGTTGCCGTGGAGGAAGAATAGTCAGAGTCTTCAAGGGATGGAGTTCGACGTAGGACAGCATTCCGTGGAGGAGTGGAGTCAAACTTGAATCTTTCAGTGAAGCCATCGTCTTGAAGATCTGCTTCAGCACTAAGCAATGTCAAACTCTTCCATGATCGCCGACAGGTTTCATGAGTGACAAATGCATTCTTGGTGGCAAGATTTTGAATGTGATTTACGTCCACCAAGAGGCTTTGCATCTGTCGCTTGAGCCAAAAGTGATGGTTGTCTTGTTTCTGATGCAGTGCCACAAGAAGTTCTCGATCATTTAGGACCCGAGAGCGCTTCTTTGGCCTTTGAGCAATTGTGCTCTCAGTAGCTTCAGTTGGTGCACGATGAGGCAGACGAGTGTTTCCAGCCATCGGATAGACACGAGTTACAGCTTGGACTCCTTCCATAGGCTGAGTCAAGCTTTGGTGGTCAGCATTTTGAAGACAAAGAGGCTTCTTGGCAGGCTCAGGGTATATGGCTTCAACTGACATATCAACCTCTGGTAGAAAGATCACATGATTGCGAGCAGAGGGCTGATAGTTGATAGCAGAGTGTAGTTTGATGAGGCACATGACCCATGGAGCATAGAATTTCAGACCAAAAAGGTCAGATCCAGATGCAACCAGTTACTGGAGGAAGAAATCTTGTGCATTGAAGCTGATGCCATTGAGGATGTAAAAGACCAATGTCTTCATGACTCCTTCAAGTTTTGCAGCTGATGAATGCCCTTTGATAGGCCATAGAGTCCGCCTTATGATGTGATATATTGTGCGCGGCAGATACTCAAGGTCATCAACAAAGAACTCCTTTGGGTATTCAGCGTCATGTGGCAATGGCTTCATCATGCTCAACATCTGGCTCATGTTGGGTTCTGGCTTATGGAAGATGCTCTCCAGTGCATTGCGGTGGTGTTGACAACCAGGTTCGTACAACTCTCCGGGAGTGGATAACCCTGTAAGCTCAATGATGTCAAGAGCTTTGGCTTCATGATGAACATTTCCTGTCATCCACTCGAGAACCCATGTTTTTGTATCCCTGTTGTAGCCGCGAATGTGGAGGGTAGCATAGAATTGAAGCAAAACTTCCTCATTCTAATGTTCTTTATCTGTCACAAAGCTGAGCAGACCTGCATCACGAAAGTAGTCAAGTGCTTCTTCTAAGCATGGCAGTCCTGCAATGGCTTCAGTGTCGAGGCGCATATGAGGGAAAATGCGGCCTTGATCATACAGAATGCAGGAGTAATAGCTTCGCTGCTAATGACTCCAGAAACAATCAGATGATATTCTTGGCCTTGTGTAGGGGTTCCTTGCGCTGTCAAAGAAGGTGTTGTGGGTTTTGAAGCCATTTGCATTGAAGGACCCTGTAGATGTGGCAGTGCCTGGAAACCTTGGCAGTCTTGGCTTTGGTTTCTGGACCTGAGGCCTATGCTCAATGTGATAATCAAACTGAGGACCAGAGACATGAGGCGGAGGGACCAGAACGGGCCATCTGACAGTGGTTAGCTGGCCATGGCTGTATGCTTGCTCAATTGTATGGGGCCTTGGTGGCGGAACAGGAGCAGTGGCAATAACAATGGCTTCAGGCTGCACAACAGAAGCTTCAGGAGCAGTTGGAGCATTGGCTTCTGGCATATTGGTTGGTGCAGGCTCCACACTAGCTTCAGTCATGACAACGTCATGGGCTTCATTTGTGTTGGGGGCAGCCTCAAGATTTTCAACCTCCACTTGATGAGCTGGAGGGTCTGGCACTGGCACGTTCACTTCAGGAACAACTTCTTCAGTAATGGGGGAGTAGGGACACGTCCTTCTTCTTGTTCGTCATCGGCTGATGCAGCCGGATTGTCTTCCGCAGCTTTGGCTTTAGACTCAGAGATATTCACAGTTGGAGTGGCATCTGGAAACACTTGACGTGCAACAGATTGGTGGTGCTCTTCTCCTTCTGGAACACTCGGAAGAGGGGCTTGAGGCCTTGGTCCTTTGCGAAGCCTTTGTAGTACAGGCGATGCCTTTGGAGATGGAGTTGGCTGGGCCTCATCCTCTTCAAATTGCACAGGTGGTGTGACTTGTTGTTGTTGGGTAGTACTGGGGGAGTCTTGTTGTTGTGGGCGATCAGCCCATGAGGCATCCTGAGCAATTGGCGTCAGAGGACGACCAATGCTGATGATTTCGCTGTTCGTGAGAACAGGCGATGATACCAAGTTGTGCTCGATCTAAGGAAGAACGTCATCATCTTCAACATTGTCATGGTGACCAATGTCTTCAGAGGCGATGGGATCAACTGCTGGAATGTCTTCAGCTTCATAAGCCTCTGTGGAAGCAGGCTCATGAACAATCATCCGTCATTCTTGGTGTTCAGATGCAGGGCGAACCACTGAGATAGGTTCAACAACTAAGGGCTCTGTGGGAGCAGCCCGATTCTTCTTGATCTTGCGCTTCTTTTTGGAGGGAGTAGCATCAGAGGCTTCTGAGGTTTTCCTTTTTCTGGCTTCAGCCTCTGCAGCCCTCGTCTTCTTCTATTCTGAAGTGGTTGACATGGCCTTTGGCTTCGAGCCAGTCATGCTGCTTGGGAAGGATATGCGAGGTTCATCCTGCCTCGAAGGTGCAGGTTGGACAGTTGATAGCTTCTTCTTCTTTGCAGCCATTCTGGGGTCGATGCCAGGACGACCAAGAGCCTTGCGCTTCTCAGCCTCATTGTAGGCTAGCACATACTTGTCAGCCAGATTCTTCATGCGCTCTCGAGAAGCTTCTTCACGCTTCTTGTGAAAGGCTTCTTTGAGCTCGTGCAGCATGAGCTTGAAGTTTTTGACATCTTGCACGCTGAGCGTGGCCACATGCTTCTTGAACTGAGCCTTTTGATAGTCAATCTTGTGCTTCAGTTCGACGATGCACTGAGCAATAGCTAGCTCAGAAGCAATAGCGCCATTGAAGGAGACGCTGAGGCCAATGGGAAGTTGCAAATCATCAAAGCTGAGATTTGGTGTGTCAAACCACTCATCAATGAAGTTATGGATGATTGCCACGTCAAAGAGAGGCAAATTATTGAAGATCTCTGCTTCTTCCTTGCTCTTGATCAGTTGCTCAAGAGCATCATCTGCAAGATCGTCATCGCTGGACAGATCAATGTGCTCTTCACGTAGAATGGCAGCAGGAGTCAATGTCTGATCAGTATTCTTGACAATTTTCTTTTTCTTCTCCGTATTCTTGGAGATGCATGAAAGATCTTCAGAATGCACACTGTCTTCAGGAGGTGCAGTGGCCAGTGGCTTCGCACGTGAAGCTTCTGGAGGTGCAGCTGATTATGAAGCCTTAGTTTTCTTTGGCTTCTGCGGCCTTGGAGGAGGAGCTGGGGCTTCATCAGTATCAACATCATTATCAGAATGATCTACTCTGGCACCCTGGACCAAGATGTATGTGATGAGGCCATCAAGGTTTGAAAAGAGGCCGATGACATTGGGTTCTGCATCACGTGAGCCGTCAGCACGGGGAGCAGAGGGACCAGGGTTGAAGTCTAATCCCAATGACTTCTTGTTTTCCTTGGCCGATGCCTTTGCATGCTGGAAGTTGTGCTTGAAGAGATTATCGTCACGACACCAGAGTAGTGATGATGGGTCGGCATTTTCAGGCTGAGGTCCACGGACCATACAAGGATAGAAATCCTGTGCAACAGCTTCAGCTCTGTTCTTGGGTGGAAGGCCTCAATAGAGAATATCACCCCAAGGACTTTTGATAGCATTCTTCTCAGCATATTCCCGGGTCATGAACTTGTACTTGAACCATTGTTCAGCCCAATATCGTCGAATCCATTGGATTCGGGTCTTGCGCTGATTATAATCCTCTTCAGGATCTGTTTTGTAAATTTTTGCGAGGTCATCAGGCAAATCTTTCGATGTTCCCCCTCGACGCTGTCTGCCACCCTTCCTTACTGATTTCTCTGCAGCCATGAACTTCAAACTGAATGGCTTCAATACGTTCAAAGGCTTCAAGGGCTTTCGCTTGCTGGTCAAACAGGAACTAGCTTCAGGAGAGTTAATGTGTTGCTGTAGAAATTCTGCAAACGAATGCAGACTATGAGAACCAAGGGATTCTCCCACGGACATGTACCTGTGAGAGCATTAGAGATGTGAGGGAAGGGGAAGAGGTCATATGCATTCTCAGAAGATTTGAAGATAAATCAGTTTGAAGACATTGACCTCATGATGCAAAGACATTCACTTATATGTTGAGAGTTGGTTCCAGATTTGTACGAATCCGTGAATAAGTACAAGTGAGGAATCTAACTAGATATGAGGCTTAAGTGAATATACTAGGCAGTATGAGATGCAGACAGAATAGATCTAACATTGTATAGGCAGAAACCAATTTTGGTAAATAGGATGAATCATTAAGGATCAAAAAGATGGTAAAAATAGAGTTATATTTACCACATGAAGAACTGCTAGATGGGATGAATAGGAGACGAGCAGTTCAATCCACCGTGCCCTAACTTGGCGACAGAGGACACCTACAGCGGCGGCGGAGAGGACGATGTTCGCGGCCGGTGTGAGGACGGCGTCGGAGAAGTCGCAGCAGCTAAGCGCTTCGTCGCTGGCGTCGTTGCGAGGTAGCAGTGGCGCTAGGGTTTTTGACGAGGTGGAGAGGTGGAAGAAGGTTTTCTTGACCGCAGGGGACACGTATTTATAAGAAGGTGTGCAGCATAGCGCAATTACGCAGGTGCCCCTGCCTATTCACATCTGAGGGACACATGGCAAGCATGCAACATACTCAAAGTTGTCCCACGTTCCCACGCCCGCCAAGTTTGTCGGATGGTTGTTCCGGCTTCTCCGGATTTCAACAATAATGATGAATCATTTAAAAAGACTTGATGTTTGTCTCTGTGTCTTTTACTGACAAGGATGCGGAGAAGACATTCGACAGTTTCAATAGAATGCATATGATTTGGACAGATAGATTTTGAGATAGTAAGCATAGCGAGATTTAGGGTCCGATCACATTCACTTAGTTCAAAAGATTCAACAAGGAAGACATAGCTATAAGTGAATGCTGTAGAGGACAGAATACTAGTATATATATATATGAGAAAGCAATCAAATCAACATGGTGAAGTAAATCATGAAGATAAGTTGAAAGTTGAAGACAAACCAAATGCAAAGATATTCAACAATAACGCCATGAGTGAAATACTTCAAACCAAGAAATTTGGTGGTGGCGTTACCCACCGTATAGGAAGTATTAGACCCAGACATGGCGCACAATTATCGTGGCGCTCCAAAGTCAAATTCCACGTTAATGTATTCACACTCAGAATGTAAGTCTTCATTGATTGAAGATATACTTTACTTCATGTGTTGCGCATCTAAGTCATCAACATGCATAAGTGTTAGGATGTGTGCCTGATCACAGGACATTTGAGGATTCCAAGATATTTAGCTCACACCGTAACTTGCAAAACCTTTTCTCATCCAAGGGCTTTGTGAAGATATCTGCCAGTTGCTCTTCAGTGTTGATGTGAATGATGTCAATATCTTTCTTCATGACATGATCTCTGAGAAAGTGATGACAAATTTCAATGTGCTTTGTCTTCGAGTGCAGGACTGGATTGTTGGCAATCTTGATAGCGCTTTTGTTGTCGCAGAAGAGAGGTACTTGTTTCAGATTGATGCCATAGTCCTTGAGAGTTTGCTTCATCCACAGAAGCTGAGTGCAGCAAGATCCAGCAGCAATGTATTCAGATTCAGCAGTTGAGAGTGATACACAGTTTTGCTTCTTTGAAGACCAACAGACAAGTGATCGTCCCAGAAAGTGACATGTGCTTGATGTAGACTTGCGATCAACCTTGACTCCAGCATAATCAGCATCCGAGAATCCAACCAGATCAAATCTTGAGCCCTTTGGATACCATAATCCGAGTGTTGGGGTGTAAGCCAAATATCTAAGAATTCGCTTCACAGCTAAGTGATGCGATTCCTTTGGTGCCGCTTGGAATCGAGCACACATGCAAACACTAAGCATAATATCTGGCCTAGATGCACATAGGTAAAGTACGGAACCAATCATGGAGCGGTATACCTTTTGATCGAACACTTTACCATTGTCGTCGGGACCAAGATGGTGTTTGGCTGGCATTGGCGTCGTGTAACCTTTGCAATCTTGCATTCCAAACGTCTTCAGACAGTCTTTGAGATATTTTTCTTGAGATACGAAGATGCCATTCCTTTGCTGACGAGTTTGAAGACCAAGGAAGAACTTCAGCTCACCCATCATGGACATCAGATATTGCTCTTGCATCATGTATCCAAACTCATCACTATACTTCTGGTTGGTGCAGCCGAAGATAATGTCATCCACATATATTTGGCACACAAACAGTTCACCATCATATGTCTTTGTGAAGAGTGTGGGATCGAGGGATCCAGGTTTGAAGCCTTTGCTCTTCAGGAAGTCTTTGATCGTATCATACCAAGCGCGAGGAGCTTGTTTGAGGCCATACAGTGCTTTGTTTAACTTGTACACCATATCAGGATGTTTTGGATCTTCAAAGCTAGGTGGTTGAGCAACATACACTTCTTCTTCAATTTTGCCGTTGAGGAATGCACTTTTCACATCCATTTGATATAGTAAGATGTTATGGTGGTTTGCATAGGCTAGTAGTAAAATACGGATGGCGTGTCCAAATACGGGGCTACTTACCTGAGCATCCGGGCAATTGCAGCTCAGACCTGCGTCCTCGTACAAGTCCGGATACCTTGCTAGTGATCCGAAGAACAATTTGTACATCTCCACGGGTGTCGCGCCCATAAAATGCTGGAGGACTCGCGGTCCCTCTGGATTAAATTCCCATAGGCGGAGAGGGCAATGTTTGCAGGGCAGCGTGCGGCGAATCAGCATAACTTGCGCCACTATGGTCAAGTTAATATCTCTTTCTATGAGATCTCGAACGCGGTCCTGCAGTAGGGGCACGTCTTTGGACGGCCCCCAGATAAGCCCTTCATTGACCCATGATGCTCGCCGTGGTGGGGGACCCGAGCGAAAAGCAGGTGGCGCCACCCATGTGGTGCCCCTGGGGGCTATGATGTAAAACCAGTCCCGTTGCCATAAGCCGAACTCCTCTTGGAAAGAGCCCTCGGGCCATGGAGCGTCGGCCACTTGCTTATGATAGCTCCTCCGCACTCAGCGTGCTGCCCCTCGACCATCTTCGGTTCCACCTTGAAGGTTCTAAGCCACAATCCGAAGTGAGGAGTGATATGGAGGAAGGCCTCACATACGACAATGAATGATGAGATTTGGAGGATGGACTCCGGAGCTAAGTCGTGGAATTCCAGCCCATAATAAAACATCAGCCCCCTCACGAAGGGATCAATCGGGAAGCCTAGCCCCCGAAGGAAGTGAGATGTGAACACCACGCTCTCACCGGGATGGGGAGTGGGAATTGCCTGCCCTTGAGTAGGCAGCCTATGCGAGATTTCGCCAGTTAGATACCTGGCATCTCTCAGCTTTCGCACGTCTTCTTCCGTAACGGAGGAAGGCATCCACTGGCCTTGAAGGTCGGAGCCGGACATTGTCGAAGGTCCGAGGCGCCTAAAACTAGAGCCTTGGGTGTTGGAACTCGAGGTGAGGGGCGGATACGATTGGATTGAAAAGAAAGGAGGCGAGCCTTGGTCCCTTTATAAAGGGGTGGAATACCAAGAGCCCTCCCCGTAACCGTTTGGGACTCACTTTCAATTAGAGAGTCATACCAAAGGCATGGTTGGGTTACCCACGCCCGTATTGATGAGAATCCGGGAATAAGGGGGCACGATCTCTACTTTGACAAGACGTACCAAGGAAACTGCCTCGCTAAACGCGCTGAGGTGGAACAGTAAAACGATTAAAATAAAGGCTTGGCCGTGGCGTGATATCACGCTGCGGAATACGTCAGCAGATTGGATTGGTTCGGATATTATTCTCTCTACGGTGGTATGTGGAACTTATTTTGCAGAGCCGGACACTATCCTTGTGTTCAACATCTTCTATGAAGTATTCGGAGGAGGAACCCGCCTTGCAATGTCGAAGACAATTTGCGCGCCAGACTCGTCATCATTGAAGCCTGGTTCAGGGGCTACTGAGGGAGTCCTGGATTAGGGGGTGTCCGGATGGCCGGACTATGACCTTTGGCCGGACTCCCGGACTATGAATATACAATATTGAAGACTTCGTCCCGTGTCCGGATGGGACTTTCCTTGGCATGGAAGGCAAGCTTGGCGATATGATATGAAGATCTCCTCCCATTGTAACCGACTCTGTGTAACCCTAGCCCTCTCTGGTGTCTATATAAACCGGAGAGCTTTAGTATGTAGGACGAACAACAATCATACCATAGGCTAGCTTCTAGGGTTTAGCCTCTCTGATCTCGTGGTAGATCAACTCTTGTACTACCCATATCATCAATATTAATCAAGCAGGAGTAGGGTTTTACCTCCATAGAGAGGGCCCGAACCTGGGTAAAAACATCGTGTCCCTTGTCTCATGTTACCATCTGCCTAGACGCACAGTTCGGGACCCCCTACCCGAGATCCGCCGGTTTTGACACCGACAGCGGCACTCTTGAGACTCCGGGGTGTTTACAACCCCACTCATTATTATGTGAGAGTGTCATAGGCGGCGAGCTTCACAGGCATTGGGCCTTGCTTCATATCGCCAGACGAGGGCCCCGCCTTGTGCCACCCTCGAACTCCATTGACGACGACCGGAAACCAGGACGACGACAAAGGGGGCAAAGGGGACGCCAGCGGCGCCCTCGGCGACCACGGGTCCTCTGCCGGGGGTAGGCTTTGCAGCACCTCCCCGGCAGAGGGCCTACCTCCGGGGGACGTCTTGCTCCATGCGCCGTGGGGAGGGGCCTGGCTCCCGGCCCCTCTCCTGCAGCCCCCAGTGCACTCCTCCTGGTGGAAGGGAGGCTGCCGAGCTGAGGCAGCCGCCCGCTACTGCGACCTGACCCTCCTGTGACCCATGGTTAGCATAAGCTTGCTCCTGAGGAATTAGTGGTAACCGGTAACTACTGTTGTCAGCGCGGTCAGTGAGGCTCCCTTGAGGCTCCTGGAAGGGCTCGGCTTCTGGCGTCTCTTCTTCCCAGCCTGGCCCGGGAAATGAGCCAGGGTCGTCCTCCAGTGTGTACTCCCGCTCCACCATGCGGGGCACGTAATCCTCCGAAGCCGACGCCTCGAAGACCTCGCCGTAGTGCCCCATGCTCCATGTCGCTCGACCTAGCGCGACATCTTGAGGATGGTAGGGCAGCGGCCCGCCCATGCTGTAGGTGGCAGTGCGCATGCCCTCGTTCGGCGGTGGCGGCATGGGCGCGACCTGGCGTCTGGCGATGATGGTTGAGCTGGTGTTGATGAAGCCTCGAGGCACGCTCGGGTGCACATTAGTGCGGAGAGGTCCGCCGTGTGGCCCGGCTGAGGCTCAGGGTGCAAGCTGGAAGCAGAAGGGCGGTGCCCCTGAGGCTGCAGTGTGGCTTGAGGCCCTTGCAGCTGCCCGCACCTGCCACAGAGTATGGGCGGTCGGCGTGTGACCGTGCCGCCCTCGCCCTGCGGCATTCTGCGGCGCGCGATCGGCCTGGGACGTGGGGTTGAGGTCTTCTTGGGCAGGCGGCGTGGCTCGGGCTGGCCAGGCCGCCCGACGGTCGGTGATGGTCATCGAATCGCCGAACATGAATGCGGCGAAGCAACAGGACGCGGATCAGTGGAAGGAAGACTTCAGCGCACCCCTACCTGGCGTGCCAAATGTCGGATATCGGGTTCCGGGAAAACCCTTAAGGTTCGAACACTGGGGTGTGCATGAAGATTTCCCCCTACCGAATCTCGCCCTCGGCCTCGCCGCGATCCCTAAGCTTATCTAGACGAAATCACAACACAAGAGACGCAAGATTTATACTGGTTTGGGCCACCGTTGTGGTGTAATACCCTACTCTAGTGTGGTGTGGTGGATTGCCTCTTGGGCTGATGATGAATAGTACAAGGGGAAGAACAGCCTCCTGAGGCGAGGTGTTCTTGTGTTAGGTGGGTGGTTCTGCTCAAGATGATCTCTCCCCTTGCCTTGGGGTGGCTAGCCCTATTTATAGAGGCCCTGGTCCTCTTCCCAAATATTGAGCGGGAAGGGATCCAACAACAGCCATTTTGAAAGGGGACAACTAGTACAAGCTATCCTGACTAAAGGCAGTCCTCGCTTGCCAAAGGCTCTGGTGATGACTTTGTCTTGGGCTCCACGATGACCTCCATCTTGCCGTCCTGCTAGTCTTGGTCTTGTTGCACCGATATGGAAACCTTTGCCTGATGCCTCGATACTCCGCTCCTGCGCTTGCCCCCCTTAGAACCAAAGGGGAAACGAGGACACTACGCGCGCTGGCGCCCGCCTGGCGCCAGCCCGGCCTTGGTCATCTTGGCTTGCGTGATGGGAACCTCATGAGGTGCCCCTTGCCTTGATCTCCCCGCCTCCCTGATGAGCCTGCCTGATGAGGCCGCTCCTGAGGGGTCTCGTGCCGTCCCCCCCCCCCCCGCGAGGCTTGGCCCCTCGCAAGGGTGTTGAGTGTTTGGTTGATGAAGACGGGCCACACTGGGCCGCTGGTGGAGCCACGCCGCGGGCCGCAGGCAGGCAAGTCTAGGGACCCCGGTTCCCAGAATGCCGACACCAACCACCCACCGTAAACGGGAACTCCCCGAAATTTTCCTCGCCCTCGCTTCTACCACGGTTTTTTCCGTCATGGACGGCCCAAAGAATGTCATGCAACTGCATCTCCGGCACGCCCAGGATGAAAAGCCCATTTTCTGTCATGATTTTTTGTCATAGAAGTAGGAGCCCACCACATCTATGATGATACCGGGTTTTCTCACAATTATCATCATAGAAGTGTCATAAGTATGACAGAAAAAAAATTCGTTCGGCCAAAAATGTCATGGATGAGTCTTTTTTTGTAGTGAATACAATGGCAAATTGTATAGGTGCACTAGTTCAGCGAAGAGATGGTGATAGAAGTGTAATATGGATGGTAGAAATATATTTTTATAATCTGAATAAATAAAAACAGCAAGGTAGCAAATAGTAAACGGGCACAAAAACAGTATTGCAATGCTTGAAAATGAGGCCTAGGGTGCATACTTTCACTAGTGCAATCTCTCAATAATGCTAACATAGTTGGATCATATAACCATCCCTCAAAGTGCGATGAAGAATCACTCTAAAGTTCCTATGTAGCGGAGAACATAAGACAGAATTGTTTGTAGGGTACGAAACCACCTCAAAGCTATTCTTTCCGTTTGATGTATTCAAGAGTTCGTACTAAAATAACACAAAGCTATTCCTTCCTTTCGATCTATCCTAGAGTTCATACTAAACTAACACCAAAGCAAATTCAGATTTATAATATTCAATCCAACATAAGGAACTTCAAAGAGTGCCCCAAGATTTCTACTGGAGAAACAAAGACAAGAACGTGCATTAACTCCTATGCATAGATTACCCCAATGTCACTAAGGGAATCCGCGAGTTGAATGCCAAAACATATATCAAGTGAATCAATACGATACCCCATTGTCACCACGAGTATGCAATTGCAAGACATATATCAAGTGTTCTCAAATCCATAAAAGTATTCAATCCGATAACAACGAAATCTCAAAGAGAAAACCTCAACTCATCACAACAAGATAGAGAGGGGAAAACACCATATGATCCGACTATATTAACAAAGCCCGTGACACATCAAGATCGTGACATCTCAAGAACATGAGAGAGAGAGAGAGATTAAACATAGCTACTGGTACAAACCCTCAGCCCCAAGGCTGGACTACTCCCTCATCATCATGGTGGCCACCGAGATGATGAAGATGGTCACCGGTGATGATACCCCCTTCGGCAGGGTGCCGGAACGGGGTCTAGATTTGATCTCGTGGATACAAAGGCCTTGCGCCAGTAGAACTTCTAATCTAGGGCTGCCCCGAAGGGTTTTGGAATATTTGGGAATTTATAGGGCGAAGAGGCAGTTCAGGGGGCACCCGAGGTGGGCAGCACCCACCAGGGTGCGCCTGGGCCTCCTGGTGCGCCCGGGTGGTGCTGGTCCCCTCGAGCAACCCCCCATATGCTTCCTTGGCCCACTGACTTTCTTTTGGCCCAAAAAAATCCTCCAGGAGTTTCATTGTGTTTGGACTCCGTTTGATATTGATTTCCTGCGATGTAAAAAACAAGCAAAAAACACCAACTGGCACTAGGCACTGGTTCAATAGGTTAGTCCCAAAAAATGATATAAAGTTGCCATAAAATTATTGTAAAACATCCAAGAATGATAATATAATGGCATGAATACTTCATAAATTATAGATACATTGGAGACGTATCAGCATCCCCAAGTTTAATTCCTACTCGTCCTCGAGTAGGTAAATGATAAAAGAAATAATTTATGAAGTGTGAATGCTAGCAAAGTGCATAAGTTTGATCAATGATAATTTCAATCACTTTTCCTAGCATCATAACAGCAATTCTTTCTTATAAAACTTCTCATGTTATAGTAGCAACCAATTCGCATGTTAAGGTCTAAACAATGAATTCTCTTGAAACTCAACAACCTATGTTCTCAGTCACCAAGCAATTGCAATTCAACTTATTCAACAGAGTCTAAGTAAGAGCTCCACACACTCAACCATCATATAGTCTTCTATGATTGCTAACACTCACCGCACACACATGAGCAAAACATTTCAACCGGACACATAGAAAGATAGGGGCTTATAATTTCGCCTCCCTACGTATTCACCTCTGGGTGATGTCAACAATAATAACTCATGCTACCCATATTCAGCTGGAAATATTTGCCTAAATCTTTCCTGACCACATGATGCTTGCCAAAGGAGAAAAATAAAAAGGAATAGAGAGAAAAACTTTGACTCTTGCATGAAAGTAAATACGTAAAAGTAAAAGAAAGGCCATTCGCAGAAGGAAGCAGAGGTTGCCATGCGCTTATTTGTTTGTATGCTCAATCCCTTAGTGTAAAAGAACGTCACATTATATTTCCCCTTATGATAGCAACCTTTATTATACAATCTGTCGCTTTTATTCTTTGCCATCACAAGTTCATACAACGCTCAATTTTCTCTTACACCAAATGACCTAACACTTTTAGAAGCAATTTTTATTGCCTTATTGCACCGATGACAACTTACTTGAAGGATCTTGCTCAATCCATAGGTAGGTATGGTGGAATCTCACACATAAGATTTGGGTTTAAGTGTTTTTGGATGCACAAGTAGTATCTCTACTTGGTGCGGAATTTTTGGCTAGCAAAGATAGGGGGCAAGCACCACATGTTGAAGGATCTATGACAATATAACTTCTATGTGAATATGAACAAACATAAATCATTATGTTGTCTTCCTTGTCCAACTTCAACAATTTTGGCATATAATATTTGATGGGGGCTCACAATCACAAAAGATTTCCAAGATAATGTATTTGCATGTGAAAGTTCTCTTCCTTATACTAATTATTCGTGAATTTCTTGTATGACCAATATTGTGATTGTCAAGCTTCAAAAGCTTTCACTTTCGAAATCCAATGTGAAGCCACTACTATGCATGATATGAACATGTAATTTCAACTTCATTATATTCAATTCATTCAACAATTTACTCAAAGGATATAAGTGAAGCACTAGAGTAATTCCATAGAAAAGAGCTTCGTTGACGGGATGTGAATGCCGCTTACCTAGCCTCCCTGGCAACTATTTGAGGACTCTATTTTATTTAAAAACTTTCAGGTCTAAGTGTTTTATAAAATCAGCAAGCAAAACAAAACAAAATGACATTCCAATAATAGCACAACTCATGTGAAGAAGCAAAAAACTTAGGCTCAACCTATACTAACTGATAATTGTTGAAGAAGAAAGGTGGGATGCCTATTGGGGCATCCCCAAGCTTAGATGCTTGAGACTTCTTAGAATTTTAGCTTGGGATGCCTTGGGCATCCCCAAGCTTGAGATTTTTTTTCTCCTTAATTCCACCATATCACGGTTTCCCTAAATCTCAAAAACTTTATCCACACAAAACTCAACAAGAACTCGTGAGATAAGTTAGTATAAATCAATGCAAAACCTTATCATTCTCTACTGTAGCAAATTATTAAAATTATTATTCGACATTGCATACTAAATGCCTCTGCATATTTGATACTCCTATCCTCAAATAGAATCATTAAACAAGCAAAAATATGCAAATAATGCAAACATAACAACAATGTGCCAAAACAGTACAGTCTGTAAAGAATTCAAGATTTATCATACTTCCCTAACTCCAAAAATTATGAGAGAAATACCATATTGTAGAAAATTTATCAGAGCTATTTTGCAAAAAGTTTCAACAATTTATCATATTCTGACTTTTCTAGGGAATTTTTGCAACAACGATAAACTTTCTGTTTTGTAACAGCAACATGTAAACTTGCAAAATAAGCATGGCAAAGGCTATCATTGCCACTTTTATTGAAATAAAAGATGCAAAACATTATTCTAGATAACAGAAAGCAAATCCTAACAAAATAAATTGACGCTCCAAGCAAAACTCATATCATGTGACGAACGAAAACATAGCTCCAAGTGAGGTTACGATAATGTTGGAGACGAAAGAGGGGATGCCTTCCGGGGCATCCCCAAGCTTAGTTGCTTGGATATTCCTTGGACATTAACTTGGGGTGCCTTGGGAATCACCAAGATTAGGGTTTTGTCACTCCTTATTCTCCTTGTATCGACATCTCACCCAAAACTTGAAAACTTCAACACACAAAACTTAACGGAACTTTGTAAGATACGTTAGTATGATAAAGAGCAAACCATTTCACTTTTGGTGCTATCAAAGAAAAGATTCATAATTTTTTGCACATAATGCCTACTGTAGCATATCATTTCTACAATTTATATTGAGCAATATAGGCCATAGAAACTAGGAAACAAGCAAACTATGCATTGAAAACAGAATCTCTCAAAAACAGAAAAGTCTGTAGTAATCTGTACTCAACCCATACTTTTGCTACTCCAAAAATAACAAAAAAATATGACCACATGAGAACTTTGTATATTAATATTCTGCAAAAATAATAAACTCCAAATCACTCTTCTGTTAAAAATAAGAGTTATTTTGGTGAGCGCAAAAGTTTCTGTTTTTCAACAAGATCAAATCAACCATCACCCAACATGATCCCAAAGGCTTTATTTAGCACTTTATTGAAACAAAAGCAATAAAAAATGATCAATACAATAGCATAATCATGTGAACACACAAATACAATAGGTAAAAGTGTTGGGTTGTTGCCCAACAAGTGTCGGTGAGAAACGACACCTATGGGATCACTGGAATCCCTCCTACGGTTGCGGGGCGCGGGATCGTGAGAAGAGCGGGACTAGTGGATGGCACAAAGGAGATTTACCCAGGTTCGGGCTGCAAAGATGCGTAAAACCCTATGATCCTGCTTTGGTGGTTGTATTACTATTCTTGAGCTCTTGAACTAGCTCTGGGTGCAGCGAGGTCCAAAAGAGCCGAATCCCCCTTCAGTATGCCATGGGCCTCCTTTTATATGCAAAAAGGGGCTGCCACAGTGGCACACAGGAGGTGGAAAGTGCCACAACGCTGCATGGTTATCACTAACATTACATGATAAAATGCATTAAATGCGAGGCTTAGGTGTCCTTCGCTTTATTGGGGGATGGGGGTGAGGCCCGTCCCGTCCGTCGCCGCCCCTCCTGGCTTCGACACGCACCCCAGCCAGCAACGCATGCAGCGCCATGTAGGAAAGCAGGTAGCTGAGGTGGCGTGGTGGTGAAGCCTCCACGAAGGTTTGCATGCTGCCACATAGGTGCTTGCCTAGCTGGTTGGGTCGGCGGCTGTGTATGAACGGCGGTAGGAACTTGGCTGGTGCGGGCATGGCAGTGGCCTTGCCGGGGGGCCCGGCAAGGGTCTTGCCATGGCATGATGGCTTCCCCGGCAAGGGTCTTGCCGGGGGGCCCCGTGGGTTCCTTTGGTGAAGATGGTTGCCTTCCTATCCTCTTTTGATCTTGATTGCTCTTTGTCTTCACAAAGATCTGCTTGCCACCACGGAGGTGCCCCCGAACCCTGTCCCAACGTGCCTGCTTAGCGTTGGTGGGCTCGAAGGTGGCTCGCTCACCTGGTGTGGACGAGCTGTCTCGGCAAGGATCTTGCCGGGGCTGCTGAGGCTGCCCCCGGCAAGGGTCCTTGCCGGGGCATCCTGCATCGCCCATGCGACCTTTGTGGTCTTGGTCCTTTGTTGTTTGCTTTGCCTATCCCTGTGGCTTTGGCTTATCTCTGGCTTCCCTCTCTTGCCCTGCTCATGTGTGTCCGTGGCAAGGAGTTCTAACTTCCCGTGCACAAGTAAAGGGGTCAAAAGCTGGGCCCCTACTTTTGTACACTGACAGGAGCCCCTAGGCCTGGGTCACACATAGGCGCAGCACGTCGTTGTGCCAAGCCTAGAACGGTGTGCGGGCAGTTGAGGCGGATTTTTACCGCGGCTACTGTTCCGCCCGCTGCGCTTCCCCACGACCCGTATTGAACGCGCGACATGGGGGTCGTACGCGTACGTGACGTGGGGGTGCTGGCGTCACCTTGTGGTGGACAGTAAAGAGGCGGCTTGCGTGTCTCTTTGAGACCGCGAGGCCGCCCCCCATTTACTGCCCCTGCTCGGGAACCGTCCCTCCACGCGTCCCATTGCGTTCGCCCCTTGCGCCACATTCGCTCCATGCAGAGCGAATTACAGGCGCAGGGGTCGTGGGTAGTCGCACATGTGCGGGTTGATTCCCTTGTGCCTTCAGTGGAGCGGGGAGGGCGGTCGACAGCCCCGCTTGCTGTCACTCCAAGAGGCCGGATTGGCTGGGAGGGGGCGGCCGAACCCCGCCCCTGCCTCTTTAGAAAGAGGGGAGCAAGGGGGACGGTGCCTCTCAACCCATCGCCCTTCACCTCCCTCCATTCCTGCTTCCTTTCTTCCTCTGCCATGCCGAGGGGGCGTGGCGATGCTTCATCAGTGGCGGCGAGGGTTTCGGCCAGAGAGCGCATCACTCCTCCCCAGGAACTCATAGCGGCGGAACCGGCCTCTAGAGGGAGGGGGAGCGGGCGAGGTCGAGGCCACCGTGGAACCCGGGGGAGAGGAGGACGGGGCGGCAAATCCGCCTCGCCCCCTCCATCAGCCCTTCCTCCGATGGAGGGCCATGCTGGGGATAATCCCTGCGAATTCTTTGTCAGGCTGCGCCATCTGCCACGCCGTCGTCTTCTCCTTCCGACCCCGTTTACACGGGAGATGGAGCTGGATCCGCCGCAGGCGCTGCAGCTGCACATGAGGGGTTGCGGGAACAGCGGTACGTGGGTCGACGTTGAGTTCCCCCCCATGTCATGTATCTTCACTGAGGGTGGAAAACCTTCGCTCGCCTTCAAAGCTTGATGGACGGGCTCGCTCTCCATTTCAAACTAATGGAGGGCGGCCTCCTCTCCGTCAAGATCTTCGGACACTTCGGGACCCGTGTGAGGTGCTGCGTAGGGAGCTCCTCCGACGATGAAGAGTCCTCCTCAATCGAGAGTGGCGGGGAAGACAACGGCAGTGACGATGAGGGCAACGGGCGGCAGGATGATGGGTCTGACTAAGCGTCGGGCGTCGCTTGGAGTGGCACTGGCGGCCCCATCATCCGCGTCGCCGGCTCCTTGAACTTCTCGGGGTCGCCTTGAGGGTGTCCTGGATTAGGGGGTGTCCGGATGGCCGGACTATGACCTTTGGCCGGACTCCCGGACTATGAAGATACAAGATTGAAGACTTCGTCCCGTGTCCGGATAGGACTTTCCTTGGCGTGGAAGGCAAGCTTGGCGATATGATATGAAGATCTCCTCCCATTGTAACCGACTCTGTGTAACCCTAGCCCTCTCCTGTGTCTATATAAACCGGAGAGTTTTAGTCCGTAGGACGAACAACAATCATACCATAGGCTAGCTTCTAGGGTTTAGCCTCTCTGATATCGTGGTAGATCAACTCTTGTACTACCCATATCATCAATATTAATCAACCAGGAGTAGGGTTTTACCTCCATCGAGAGGGCCCGAACCTGGGTAAAAACATCGTGTCCCTTGTCTCCTGTTACCATCCGCCTAGACGCACAGTTCGGGACCCCCTACCCGAGATCCGCCGGTTTTGACACCGACATTGGTGCTTTCATTGAGAGTTCCTCTATGTCGTCACCTTTAGGCCCGATGGCTTCTTCGATCATCAACCACGACGCGGTCCAGGGTGAGACTTTTCTCCCCGGACAGATCTTCGTATTCGGCGGCTTCGCACTACGGGCCAATTCGCTTGGCCATCTGGAGCAGATCGAAAGCTACGCCCCTGGCCATCAGGTCAGATTTGGAAGCTTAAACTACACGGCCGACATCCGCGGGGACTTGATCTTCGACGGATTCGAGCCACGGCCGAGCGCGCCGCACTGTCACGATGGGCATGATCTAGCTCTGCCGCCGGACAGCGCCCAGAGCGCCGCTCAGGTGTCTGCCCCGACCATTAGCTCGGAGCCGACTGCGCCAGTCCGGGACGGACGGTTGGACGCTGCCCCAGGAGCCGCACTCTCTACGGCGATAGAGCCGAATACCAGCCTAGTCCTTTGCGAGGCCTGTGACTCCAAGGTGCCGGACTCCTTTCCGGACTCCGAATCTTCCGCACCCCTTCCGATCGAACCCGATTGGGCTCCGATCATGGAGTTCACCGCCACAGACGTCTTTCAGCACTCGCCCTTTGGCGATATCCTGAATTCACTAAAGTCTCTCTCTTTGTCAGGAGAGCCCTGGCCGGACTATGGTCAGCAAGGTTGGGATGCGGACGACGAAGAAATTTGAAACCCACCCACCACCCACTTCGTATCCATTGTCGACGACCTAACCGACATGCTCGACTTCGACTCCGAAGACATCGACGGTATGGACGCCGATGAAGGAGACGACCAAGAACCAGCACCTATAGGGCACTGGAAAGCCACCTCGTCATATGACATATACATGGTGGACACCCCCAAAGCAGGGGATGGCGATGAAAAAACGGAGGACGACCCCTCCAAGAAGCAACCCAAGCGCCGACGTCAGCGGCGCCGCTCTAAATCCCGCCAAAGCAAAAACGGCGAGTCCGGCACTGGAGACAACAACACCCCGGATAGTGCCGAAGACAACCACCTCCAGCAGGATTCAGCGCAGGAGGACGGAGAAGCCAGCCCTCATGAGAGAGCGGCAGACAGGGAGGTCGAGGATGACAATTACATGCCTCCCTCCGAAGACAAGGCAAGCCTCGACGACGACGAATTCGTCGTGCCAGAGGATCCCGTTGAACAAGATCGTTTCAAAAGCAGGCTTATGGCCACGACAAGCATCCTCAAGAAAAAATAGAGCAGCTTAGAGCTGACAAAGACTTGCTAGCCGACAGATGGACTGAAGTCCTGGCGGCCGAAGAGTATAAACTCGAACGCCCCTCCAAGAGCTACCCAAAGCACAGGCTACTACCCCAACTAGAGGAGGAAGCAACTAAACCTACATCACCAGCGTATGATGCGCCTGATCGGCCACCCCGTGGCCACGACAGAGAGGCCTTTCGGCCCTCAAACCAAGCCGCACCCCGGCGCCGCTCAAAATATACCAGAGCACGGGGAAACGCAACAGACCTGCAAGACATATTGGAGGATAAGGCAAGGCAAACAAGATCGATCTACGAATCGCGTGGGCGCCCCACGTCACGTGACGATAACTGTCATGCCGGATATGATAAATACGGCCAAGCCGAACACAACAGAGAAAGCTCATCCGAGCTACGTCGCGATATAGCCCAGTACAGGGGCGCCGCACACCCACTATGCTTCACATACGAAGTAATGGATCATCAAATCCCTGAGGGTTTTAAACCCGTAAACATCGAATCATACGATGGCACAACAGATCCTGCGGTATGGATCGAGGATTATCTCCTTCACATCCACATGGCCCGTGGTGATGATCTACACGCCATCAAATACCTCCCGCCCAAGCTTAAAGGACCAGCTCGGCATTGGCTTAACAGCCTGCCAGCAGAGTCAATTAGTTGCTGGGAGGACCTGGAATCCGCGTTCCTTGACAACTTCCAGGGCACTTATGTGCGACCACCAGACACGATGACCTAAGCCACATAATCCAGCAGCCAGAGGAATCGGCCAGACAATTCTGGACACGGTTCCTAACCAAGAAAAATCAAATAGTCGACTGTCCGGACGCCGAGGCCCTTGCAGCCTTCAGGCACAACATCCGAGACGAATGGCTTGCCCGGCACCTAGGACAGGAAAAGCCGAAATCTATGGCAGCCCTCACGACACTCATGACCCGCTTTTGCGCGGGAGAAGACAGCTGGCTAGCTCGTAGCAATAACATAACCAAGAGCCCTGGCAATTCGGATACCAAGGACAACAATGGCAGGTCACGTCGCAACAAGCACAAGCGCCGCATTAACGGCGACAATACTGAGGATACGGCAGTTAATGCCGGATTCAGAGGCTCTAAACCCGGTCAGCGGAAGAAGCCATTCAAAAGAAACCCTCCGGGCCCATCCAGTTTAGACCGGATACTCGATCGCTCGTGCCAGATACACGGCACCCCCGAACAACCAGCCAACCACACCAACAGGGATTGTTGGGTGTTCAAGCAGGCAGGCAAGTTAAGTGCCGAAACCAGAGACAAGGGGCTGCATAGCGATGACGAGGAGGAGCCCCGGCCGCCGAACAACAGAGGACAGAAGGGCTTCCCCCCGCAAGTGCGGACGGTGAACATGATATACGCAACCCATATCCCCAAAAGGGAGCGGAAGCGTGCTCTCAAGGACGTCTATGCGTTGGAGCCAGTCGCCCCAAAGTTCAACCCATGGTCCTCCTGCCCGATCACTTTTGATCGAAGGGACCACCCCACTAGCATCCGTCACGGCGGATTCGCCGCATTGGTCCTAGACCCAATCATTGACGGATTTCACCTCACTAGAGTCCTCATGGACGGCGGCAGCAGCCTGAACCTGCTTTATCAGGATACAGTGCGAAAAATGGGTATAGATCCCTCAAGGATTAAACCCACAAAGACAACCTTTAAAGGCGTCATACCAGGTGTAGAAGCCAGCTGTACAGGCTCGGTTACACTCGAAGTGGTCTTCGGATCCCCGGATAATTTCCGAAGCGAAGAGTTAATCTTCGACATAGTCCCATTCCGCAGTGGCTATCACGCCCTGCTCGGACGAACCGCATTCGCAAAATTCAATGCGGTGCCGCACTACGCATATCTCAAGCTCAAGATGCCAGGCCCTCGCGGAGTCATTACGGTAAATGGAAACACCGAACGCTCTCTCCGAACGGAGGAGCACACGGCGGCCCTGGCGGCGGAAGTACAAAGTAGCCTCTCAAGGCAATTCTCCAATCCGGGTGTTAAACGTCCGGACAACGTCAAGCGCGCCCGAAGTAACCTACAACAAAACCGGCTGGCACGTTCCGAGCAAGCATAGCAGTGCGGCCCCAACCCCAGCCCTCGCCAGATGGCGATAGCGGTACCACGCGTACATAATTACGCTTTGGAAATACCATGGGCATAAGGGGAGGGGCACAACCACGGCACGCCCAGAATGCGGCTCAACCGCACTAGGGGCTCCCTATTCTGCCGTTTCCTTTTTTATATATACTTTCAGGACCCAACTATCCGGAAGGCCTGTCCGGCAATACACTCGCCGAACACACGATGCAACAGCCAGGGAGAGAACAAGCCACGTCAAATGTCCAGGTGGTCTCTATAACGAGCTAAATACCTGTTTTACTTAAAGTCTCGCAGCTTGCCCCTGGAGGGGGACATGTCAAATAATCCCATCTCTTGCTTATCGCACTATTTGTATCGTTCTGCTTTCATAGCAGCCCTTTTTAATAAACAATACATAGCTCTTATCTATTATTGTATTCATCTATTTTTATACAAATATGTTCAGTCATGACATTATGCAACCGTACACTTTGGTACGGCCAATACACCAGGGGCTTAAGCACCCCATAACACGGTGTGAGAAGACCGAACACTCTCATGAGTGCGGCACCCCGAACTTATAGCACTATATGCATCGGCTCCGAATCATGTCTTGGGTCAATAGTTGGGTTTGCCCGGCTCCCATGTTTTGGTACCTTACGTTCCGCAATGTTGGCTAAGGTAGCGCTGGGAGAACTACTGCGATTGTGCCCCAGTTGAGCTGGGTTAACACCTCAGTAGAGAAAGCTAAAACTGACCGTCATGATAGTGCGAGAGACCGGTCGCTGTTCGCGAGGTTTTTCGAGTCCCTAAAGACTTATGCCGCTTAGAGCGAGGAGCCGGATTTATCTGGCCTAGGCGTGGATAGCGCCCCGAACTCGGTCTTCCGAATACTAGGGGCTTCGCCGAAATTTAAAATTATAGAATTCTATGGCTAAGTGAGAGTGATAAAGCATTATAAGTCCGATGGCCTTGTTCGTTGTGCTGAGCGCCTCCCTAGATGGACCCAAGAATGGGAACAAGAGCGCTCAGGTTTATCCCGAACACCCCAGCACTCGTGGCATGGGGGTAGAAGCCGACGACTTGCATCTCTCAGATTTGATAAACGGCCGCACAGAAGGTAATATTTTAAATTAACAAGCGTTGCTTAGCGCATATGAACAAAGTTTTCAGCGTACAGGATAACAGATGCGAGTCTACTCAAAAATTACATCTTTGGAGCATTCACCCGCTATAAGGCGGGCACCCTTCAGGACGCCCTCATAATACATCTCGGGCTTGCGATACTCCTTGCCCGGCGGTGGCGCGTCCGTCACAAGCTTCTCGGCGTCCATCTTGCCCCAGTGCACTTTAGCACGGGCAAGGGCCCGACGGGCACCTTCAATACAGACGGAGCGCTTGATGACTTCAATCCATGGACAGGCGTCCACCAGCCGCCGCACCAGACCGAAGTAGCTCCCAGGCATGGCTTCTCTAGGCCACAGCCGAACTATGAGGCCCTTCATGGCCTGTTCGGCCACCTTGTGGAGCTCGACCAGCTGCTTCAGCTGGTCGCTCAGGGGCACCGGATGTCCGGCCTCAGCATATTGAGACCGAACACCTTTTCCGTCGAGCTCCCCTCCTCGGCTCGGTAGAACGCGGCAGCATCAGACACACTACGGGGCAGATCGGCGAACGCTCCTGGAGAGCTCCGGATTCGGGTAAGTAACAGATAATTCACTTTTATATGCTTGCTTTGCATAAAGAATGCCTTACCCGCCGCTATCTTCTTTATCGCCTCGATCTCCTGGAGGGCCTTCTGGGCTTCGGCCTTAGCGGTTTTGGCACTCTCAAGAGCCAAGGCGAGCTCGGACTCTCGAGTCTTTGAGTCACGCTCCAAACTCTCGTGTTTCTCCACGAGAGCCTGGAGCTCTTGCCGCACCTCCGCCACCCGCGCCTCCTGCTTCTCTCGCTCGGTGCGCTCCAAGGCCGCACTGTTTTCGGCCTTGGACACCGCTTCCTTCAGGGTCGCCACCTCGGTCGTGGCCCCTGCAATACCCACGCTATTCCTGTCATTTTTTGCAACCAAATCCTTTCTATAAGGTATTACTTTAATAAGGTATTACTTACCTTCCTTGTCCGCGAGATGCTTCTTGGCAAGGCCGAGCTCATTCTCGGACTGCTCGAGGCTCTCCTTCAATGCATTGACCTCCGCAGTCAGTGCGGCAGAGGTCAGCAGCGTAGCCTGCATTCCCATATTGACATATTTATGTTAGACTCCTGCGTATATCTTTTTAGATCCTTAGCTCGGCTTTTCTTTCCGAACACCAAACTAAGCATCAGGGGCTACTGTCTATGCGGTAAAAAATTTATATGTTTTGAATACATACCTCAAAGCCTGTTAATAGGCTCGTACAGACTTCTGTCAGCCCGCTTTTGGCAGACTGAACCTTCTGAATCACCACACTCATAACAGTGCGGTGTTCCTCGTCGATGGAGGCGCCGTTAAGCACCTCCAGCAAATTGTCCGGCGCCTCCGGTTGGACGGAGGTCGCCGGTGTCGTAGGCTTGCCTTTCTTACGAAGGCGCCGCCTGCCGGACTCCGGAACCACTAAAGGTTCCGGAGCGGTGTCCGGCCCAGCGCCAGACTTAGACACCTCTGGGGCTTTACCCCCTTTGGGCCTGGAATCCGGGAGGTCGCCTTGCGGCGCCTCTAGGACCACCTCCTCCTGGTTTAGTCCCTTTTGGGACTCCACCTCGGCGTCATCCGCAGGGAGCGGTGAGGAGGCCGTCGGAAGTGAAGCACTGTTCACATCCGACGAATCCAGGGAGCCGCTCGACGAATCGCCAAGCTGAGCCTTGGGCGGACTGCATGATTGAATTCGGCGTCAGAAGGTACTGTATAATAGAGGAGCACCATAAGTTATTCGGGTATCTGGATACTTGCGATTTTGCCATGGGCTTGACCCTGGATGGCCATTCCTCCCCGCCGTCTCTGGCATCGGAGGCGTAGTCCGGTAAAAGGGTCTTCCCCTTCTTGGACCCTCCGGCCTCCCCAGTTGGGGCGGCCTTCCATTTCTTTCCTCCCCCTGCTGGAGGGGGAGAGGCTTCTTCTTCCTCCTCCTCGTCTTCAGAGGCGGAGGGTGCTTCGGGGTTGTCAGGCGATGAATCCGACACCACTAGGCGTCGGGAACTCTTTCGAGTCCCCATGGCCTTCTTCTTGGCCTTCTTCTCCAGCACCACGTGAGGTGCCGGAACCAGCAGCTTCGTTAAACGAGCGTCCGCTGGGTCTTCGGGCAAAGGAGCCAGACAGTTGGTCCGTCCGGCCTTCTTCTGCCAGTCCTGTTAAAGTATGGGAGTTTAGATCCCGCATAGAATCAAAACTATGGAAAACAAATACCCAGTAATGGGAAAATTAAGCTTACCGCACTGGCTTGGCGCTTCGCGCAGAATCCGTGATCCTCGATGATGGGAGGGTGGACTTCGGAGCTCTTGAAAAGCACTTTCCAGGCATCTTTGTGCGTTGTATCGAAGAGCCTGGACAAAGTTTGGTGCTGAGCCGGGTCGAATTCCCACCGATTAAAGGCCCATCGTTGACACGGGAGGATCCGGCGGAAAAGCATGACCTGGACTACGGTGACGAGTTTGACCTTCCTGTCTATCAGATCTTTGACGCAGGTTTGAAGTCCGGTCACCTCTGCCGAACTACCCCACGACAGGCCCGTCTCTTTCCAAGATGTGAGCCATGTGGGGATGCCAGATCGGAATTCGGGGTCCGCTGCCCATTCAGGGTCACGCGGCTCGGTGATATAGAACCACCCCGACTGACACCCTTTGATGGTCTCTACAAAGGCGCCCTCAAGCCATGTAATGTTGGCTATCTTGCCCACCATGGCGCCTCCGCACTCCGCTTGACGTCCGCTCACGACCTTCGGCTTGACACTGAAGATCTTCAGCCATAGGCCAAAGTGAGGCTGGATGCGGAGGAAGGCCTTGCACACGACGATAAACGCCGAGATGTTGAGGATGAAGTTCGGGCCAGATCGTGGAAATCTAGGACATAGTAGAACATGAGCCCCGGGACGAAGGGGTGAAGAGGAAAGCCCAGTCCGCGGAGGAAATGGGGGAGAAATACGACCCTCTCATGGGGCCCAGGGGTGGGGATGAGTTGCCCCTCATCTGGAAGCTGGTGCGCGATGTCGTCAAACAAGTATCCGGGCTTCCTTAACTTTTTGACTTGCCCCTCCATGACAGAGGAGGCCATCCGTCTACCTCCCGCTCCGGACATGATTGGAGAAGGTTGAGGTGGGAAGTGCGGACTTGGGCGCTGGAGCTCGAGTGCGCAGGAATGGATAAGCAAAGGAGGAAGAAGGCGTAAATGGGAAGGGTGGATCCTTATCCCCTTATATGGGCGGCCGAGACTATAAGCCCCCACCATCCTAATAAAACTCGCTTATCTCCCAAGCGCCGCGGTTAATGGCGCGGTTGGGTTACCCACACCCGTATTGATGAGAATCCTGGAATAAGGGGACACGATCTCTGCCTTGACAAGACGTGCCAAGGAAACTGCCTCGCTAAATGCGCTGAGGTGGAATAGTAAGACGATTCGAAATAAAGGCTTGGCCGTGGCGTGATGTCACGCTGCGGAATACGTCAGCAGATTAGATTTGTGCAGATATTATTCTCTCTACGGTGGTATGTGAAACTTATTCTGCAGAGCTGGACACTATCCTTGTGTTCAACATCTTCTATGAAGTATTCGGAGGAGGAAGTCGCCTTGCAATGCTGAAGACAATTTGCACGCCGGACTCGTCGTCATTGAAGCCTGGTTCAGGGGCTACTGAGGGAGTCCTGGATTAGGGGGTGTCCGGATGGCCGGACTATGACCTTTGGCCGGACTCCCGGACTATGAAGATACAAGATTGAAGACTTCGTCCCGTGTCCGGATGGGACTTTCCTTGGCATGGAAGGCAAGCTTGGCGATACGGATATGTAGATCTCCTACCATTGTAACCGACTCTGTGTAACCCTAGCCCTCTCCAGTGTCTATATAAACTGGAGAGTTTTAGTCCGCAGGACGAACAACAATCATACCATAGGCTAGCTTCTAGGGTTTAGCCTCTCTGATCTCGTGGTAGATCAACTCTTGTACTACCCATATCATCAATATTAATCAAGCAGGAGTAGGGTTTTACCTCCATCGAGAGGGCCCGAACCTGGGTAAAAACATCGTGTCCCTTGTCTCCTGTTACCATCCGCCTAGACGCACAGTTCGGGACCCCCTACCCGAGATCCGCCGGTTTTGACACCGACACGCCTCCTTGGGTGGCTGGCGTAGGGAGGCTGTGGAAGAGGAAGAGGACAAGCGGCGAGGCCGTCAAGTCGGAGTACGCGGACACCGACGCCTTCGTCGTGTGTTGGCGTCCTGCCGCCTCATCTTCAAGCTCTGCCTCCGGCGCCGCCATCGCCATTCAGCCCTCGGCCGGTCACCGAGATACCCTCTTGGTGTCTTCTGCCACTCATAGCTTGCCTAGGCGCCCCTCTTGCCCTTCTGCTTTTTTGTTCCATTTCCTGAGGAGAGGGACAAGAAAGGGATTACGGGCACCTTGTATCTCTTTAGTCCTGTAAGCCTTCGGGCCTTTGTTAGCTTTATGACTCGTATTCCCCTTGTTCATGTTTTTCATTTCATATGAACTGTACCTATACGGGATGTTTTTTAATGAAAAAGGGATGTTTGCCGGGATTACGTTCATGGGGATAAACCCACGGCAAGGGGTGAATCCTTGTCGTCTTTCTAGACAAACATTTTTTCTTTCCCGGCAAACAGGCCTTGCCGTCTCCCCACCTCGCTTGACCTTTCCCACGCTCTTGGCGGAGGCAAGGATGAGGTGGGCTTAGGCCCCTCGTTCCCCTCCTTTGCTGTCGCAGCTGCGACCAGATCCAGACCGAAGAAGTAATCCTTGGGTACCGAAAAGAGGGAGGACGGTAGCTCAGAGGTAGAACAGGGTTTCACGCATCCCAGTCCATAACAAAACGCATGATAGGGGATAAAAGACTTATCTGGATCTGCAGCCCCCGGTGATCTTGGCTTGCCGTGGAGAGATCCTCGTTCTTGTAGCTCCCGGCAATTTTGGCTTGCCGGGGCCCGGGCGTCGGCCCGTTCCCTTCCTTCCAAAATAGCTCGGCAAGGATACTTACGTGCCCTGCAAACCAAAGAAGACAAGGAAGGATAGAGATGCACACTTGACCTTTAGGCTAGGGGTTAGTCGCTGCCAAGCACTATCAACCCTAACCAAGGAAGAGACTCAACCTAGCATGCATGCTATAACTTAGGGCGCCAGCGCTTCGTTTATTTATGCTCAGGGTCTGCGCCTGGCTTTGTACAAAGGGTTACATGCCTTGCTGGCAAGGCTTGTACAAAAGGATGGCTTGCCGGGAAGCCCGGCAGCCACGCCTTATGGGTAAAACTTGCGAAGATGCTCAATGTTCCAGGAATTGCTCACTCGTACAACATCTTCGATCTCCAAGCGGACTGCGTCGGGCCTGGTGACTCGCGTTACCCGATAAGGGCCTTCCCACTTTGGTGTCAACTTGTTGGAATTCTTGGCCGACTGAACATGCCGAAGAACAAGGTTGCCTTCCTCAAGACTTCGGGCATGAACCTTGTGGCTATGGTAGCGGCGCAAAGCTTGCTGGTAGCATGCTGCTCTCACAGTCGCCCGGAGACGATCTTCCTCAAGGAGTGTTGCATCATCTTGCCGCAGTTGCTCTTGCTTAAGCTCATCATAAGCGAGCACTCGAGGTGACCCGTATGTGAGTTCCGTGGGGAGAACTTCTTCTGCCCCGTAAACCAAGGCAAAGTGTGTCTGGTCGGTGGCTCAATTTGGCATCATTCTGATCGACCAAAGAACCGCCGACAACTCCTTGATCCAGTGCCTTCCGCTCTTGCGCAGCCTGTCAAAAGTCTTTGTCCTCAAGCCTCGCAGGACTTCAGCGTTTGCTCTCTCCACTTGGTCGTTGCTCCGCGGATGCGCCACGGAAGCAAAACAGACCCTCGTGTCGAGATCCTCAATGTACTGCATGAAGGCATGGCTTGCGAACTGCGTGTCATTATCGGTGATGATCCTGTTGGGCACTCCAAAACGGCAAACTTGTCCCTTGAAGAACTTGATGGCTGACTGCGCCGTCACCTTCCTCACTGCCTCCACCTCTAACCACTTTGTGAACTTGTCGACGACAATGTACAAGTACTCAAAGCCCCCGACGGCGCGGGGGAAGGGGCCCAAGATGTCGAGCCCCCAGAGCGAGAAGGGCCAGGAGAGAGGGATGGTTTGAAGGGCTTGAGCTGGTTGATGAAGCTTTTTCGAATGGAACTGGCACGCTTCACACTTGGTTACTAGTGCCGTTGCATCCTGGAGGGCGGTGGGCCAGAAGAAACCCTGTCGGAAAACCTTGCTGGCAAGGGCCCTTGACCCTATGTGGGAGCCACATATGCCTCCATGTATCTCTGCCAACAGCCTTAGTCCTTCCTCCCGGGAGATACACATCAACTTCACCCCATTCGGTCTTATTCTGTATAGCATGTTGTCAACAAACTGATACAGAGCAGACCGACGGGCTGCTCTTTCTGCTTCTTCCTGATCCTCAGGAAGCTCTCCCTCTTGAAGGAATCAAACGGTGTGCTGCACCCATGCCGGAGCCTGTGGCTCGACGGCAAGGGCCAAAGGCATCTCTTCTGCCACGGGGGCAGCCGCCTCCATGGCCATGACCTGAGGTCCTGCCGGAGTCGGTTGCCCTGCGGCAGGATCGGCACCCACGGCACCGGGGAGCTCGGTGGGGAAGTACTTGCCGGGGCCTAGCTTCCTCCGCTTGTTCTGCCCAGTTCACGTATGAACGGATGGTTGGGTTAACTGAAGCACAAAAGTGTCTGGTTCCATAGGTAGCTTGAGGGCGGTGCGCTTTGACATGTAGTCAGCAATGTCGTTCTCTACTCGGGGGACGTGCTCTGCTTGTATACCGCCAAATCGCTCCTCCAGCTTCCTCACTTCATCCACATAGGCTTCCATCAAAGGGCTTTGATAATCTTTGTTGACCTGTTTGACGACGAGTTGCGGGTCGCCCCTGACGATGAGCTTTTTGACTCCGAGGTCCACCGCGATCTTGAGACTGGCAAGCAAACCCTTGTATTCGGCGATGATGTTGGTCGACATCTCCCGGGGAAAGTGCATTTGGATGACATACTTGAGGTGCTCTCCGGTGGGTGCGACAAGCAGCACACCAGCACCAGCGCCTTGCAGCGAGAAAGCCCCATCGAAGTACATGATCCAGTCGCCACTTGTTTCCTCACCGGGGAGAGTGATCTCTTGTACCTCTTCATCGGGTGTCGAGGTCCATTCTGCAGCAAACTCCGCCAAGACTCTGCTCTGAATCGTCAAGGTGCTCTCGAACTTCAAGCCAAAACTCGACAGCTCCAGGGCCCATTCCATGATCCTTCCTGTCGCATCTGGGTTATGTAATATCCGTTGCAACGGAAGGCGGGTAACCACTATGATCTCGTGTGCCTGGAAGTAGTGGCGTAGCTTCCTCGAGGCCATAAGGAGGCCGAAGAGCAACTTTTGTACACCTGAGTACCTTGACCTAGCCCCCAGTAAGAGGGAGCTGACGAAGTAAACTGGGTGTTGCACCATCTTCTTTCTTTGCATCACTTCACCTGTCCATGCGGGTTTTGTAGCACCGGCGTCAGGCTTGCTGGGATCGGGCCCTGCCCGGGACTCAGTCCTACCGGGGCCGAGCCCTGCCGGGGAGGGTTCCGACCTGCCAGCCGTTGACTCTGCCGCCGCTGTTGTCCTCTCGTCAACCTCTCTCTGTGCCACCAGTGCGGTGCTAACCACTTGATTTGTTGCTGCTAGGTATAGCAGCAACGGCTCTTGTGGTTTAGGCGCAACCAGCACCGGGGTAGAGGAAAGGTACTTCTTCAAATCTTGCAACGCCGCCTCGGCCTCCGGGGTCCATTCCACCGGGCCGTCTTCTTTAAAATCTTGAAAAGGGGGAGGGCACGTTGTGCGGACTAGGAGATGAATCTGCTCATGGCGGCAACGCAGCCAATGAGCCGACGCACGTCCTTGATCCGCTTGGGCGCCTCAATCTGCTCGATAGCCTTAATCTTGTCCGGGTTTGCCTCAATCCCGCGCTGTAACACAAAGAACCCGAGAAGCTTGCCGGATGGAACACCGAAGACACACTTCTCAGGGTTCAATTTGAGATTAATCTTGCGCAGGTTTCTAAAGGTCTCCTATAGGTCTTGTACGAGTGTTGCTTTGTCCTTGGTTTTGACCACTATATCATCCATATAAGCTTCTATATTTCTATGTAGCTGGGGTTCAAAACCAATCTGGACTGCCCTTGCAAACGTTGAGCCAGCACTCTTCAACCCAAAAGGCATCCATAAAAAGCAATACGTGCCACATGGGGTGATGAACGTTGTCTTTTCTTCGTCTTCTTTTGTCATGAAGATTTGGTGGTATCCCGAGTAGGCGTCGAGGAATGATAACAGGTCACAGCCTGCCGTGGAGTCAACAATCTGGTCGGTGCGCGGTAACGGGAAGGGATCCTTTGGACAAGCCTTATTGATGTCTGTGTAGTCAATACACAGTCTCCACTTCCCGTTTGCCTTGCGCACTACTACTGGATTGCCAACCACGTCGGACGGAGCGCACCTCTTACCAAACCTGCCGTCTCTAGCTTCCTAATTTGTTCCGTGATGAACTCTTGCCTCTGAAGAGCTTGCTTCCTGACCTTCTGCTTGACGGGCCGCGCATGAGGACAGACAGCAAGGTGGTGCTCAATCACTTCCCTGGGAACGTGGGGGATATCGAAGGCTTGCCATGCAAACACATCGACATTCATCCGCAAGAAAGTGACGAGCTCGCTTTCCTATTTGCCGTCGCGGGTGGAGCTTATGGTGAAAGCCCCACCCGTGCCGTCCTCCTTGACGGGCACCTTCTTGGTCTTTGGCGGTGCAGCTCTGGGCTTCTTGCTCCAGTCGGCGGAGCTCTCTGGCACGTCCTCGACAGCAGCGCAACACCCCGAAGAGGTGCACTCACTGGAGGAGGTGCGAGGGGTCTCACCGATATTCTTCCCTCCCGGGGCTCCGTCGGCGGGAGCAGGTGCCTTGGCGGCAGCTGTTGCAACCGCTTCCCGGTAGAGTTGGTCGGCGCAAATCAACGCATCTTTCTTGTCGGAGGGGATGGTGATGATGTTCATCGGCCCGGGCATCTTCAACATGTTGTAGGCGTAATGTGAAGCCGCCATGAACTTGGCTAGTGTCGGGCAGCCGAGGATCCCGTTGTATGTCAAGGGGATTTCGGCTACATCGAAAACAATCCTCTCCGTCCTGTGATTCAGCTCACCTCCGAAGGTCACCGGCAGCATGACCTTTTCCTTCGGCTGGCTCCTCCCTGGGTTAACCCCTTGGAACGTGCCTGTTTCCTCGAGGTCTCCATCAGGGATCTGGAGCTTTCTGACCACGGCAGGCGAGATCAAGTTCAGGCTGGCCCCGCCATCAACCAACATACTTGTCACCTTGAGGTTGCGGATCGTTGGGGAAACCAAAAATGGCAAACACCCAACCGCAGTAGTGCGGTCAGGGTGGTCCTCAGTGTCAAAGATGATGGGCGTGCTGGACCATTTCAGCGGCTTCTGCGCGTCGAACGATGGCTCCACTGCTGTCATCTCACGCGCCCACTACTTGAGCTGGCAGTGGGATGTATGCAGCGAGGCGCCACCATCGACACACATTGCCTCTGTGGCTTTCTGGAACTCGTGATTGCCGGACTCGTCGTCCCCGTCGTGATCATCATCTTCTTGTTTCTTGTCACGGCCCCTGGTGGGCCTCTCCTGTGGACTATCTTTGCCGTGGCGGCTTCCTTGGCTGCCACGTTTCTTGCCGGACCCCTCGGCACCATCTTGGCCCTTCTCCTTGTCCCGCCGCTCATACTCAGCCTTCTGCTTCTCAGCGAGCAACTCTACTTGCCGGCAGTGCTGGAGGTCATGGCCCTTGGTGCGGTGGATCTTACAATACTGCTTGTCGGAGCCTCCTGGCTTGTCGGCGGCCACCAAGGACCGGCAAGCGACACATCCGGCAAACTCTTTGCCGGGGTCGCTCGCCTTGGTCTTCTTGGTGGCGCCAGTGTCGTTGGATCCCTCGACGGAAAGCACGGCCTTGCCCTTGTGTTTCCTGTTACGGCGCCGGCCCTTCTTTGCTGGGGTGGCGGTATCGCCAGTGGAATCGGTTTCCGTGCCGGCATCTTCGCCGGGGTATTTCCTTCCCTCTTCAGCGCGGGCGCATCGATCGGCCAGAACATAGAGCTCGACCACATCCTTAACCTTTGTCATTGCCAGCTCTTCATGCATTTTGCGATTGCGCATGTTCTGGTGGAACACACTGATCACGACGGCAGGATGAACATCGGGGATGTTGTACTGCACACGGCTGAACCTCTAGATGTACTTGTGCAGGTTCTCTCCTTCCTTCTGGGGGATGATGTGCAAATCACTCGCCTGGCCATGAGCTTGGTGACCTCCGGTGAAGGCGCCAACAAACTCATGGCACAGATCCGCCCAAGAAGAGATGGAATCCATCGGCAAGTGCATCAACCATGACATGACATTAGGCTTGAGTGCCAACGGGAAGTAATTGGCAAGTACCTTATCGTCGCGGGCCCCAGCAGCTTGCATCGCGATGGTGTAGATGCTGAGGAATTCTGACGGGTGAGTCTTGCCGTTGTACTTCTCGCCAACTTCAGGCTTGAAAGTGTGGTGGGAGGGCCACTGGAACTGCCGCAGCTCACGGGTGAAAGACGGACAACCCACCATGTAGGGTAGGCCACCGTAGCCTCCCGGCGCCAGGTGGTTCGCAGCGGGCCCTGCCCACCTGTCCGACTAGTGGCGCGCGTCATGTCGACGCTCAATGGTGGTTCGAGTGTCCTCATGAGCCCACTCCCGGAGGACTTGGCGCTGATCACGGTTGGTTCACGGGTCGGACGACGCGATGGAGACATCATCACGAGCATCGTCATGACGGGTCGTCGCCCGCGGCGGCCGGTGCTGAGGAGGGGAATACACCGTAGCCGCATCGCCCTCGGCTCGGCCCCTGCTAGCAGGGGGTGGCACGACGGAGCAACGGCCCACAGGTTTCGCCGGTCGCAGCTCGTCGTCATTGGCGATGCCGACGAGGCTCCAGACGGTGGCCCTCCATTCATCAACCTTTTCCGCCGTGGGGGGAAAGTCTAGGAGAAGCTGCGCTCGCGCGCCAGGGCTTCTGCTGGCGTGGGTGGCGGCGAGAGTTGGGTGGACCGCGATGCGCTTCGACTCCTAACCACGTTAGAAGGAGCCTCATCACGGCTCCGCAACCGCCCGCCACCTTCCTCGGCGCCTCGGCGTGCACGCTGGCCTCCCCCATCCCACGATGGATGCATAGGGCTTTTCCCAGGGCGGCGCCCTGGGTCACCAACGGGGCGGCGCTGCTCATCATGTATGATTTGAGAGGAGCGCGCCGTAGGTGCCGGCGTTGGTGTCTTGGAGGTCGCCGCGCCATCGGTGGGTGGCACGACGGCGCCACTGGAGGGCCCCGTGCTGCCCGCGGGGGGTCCGATGTCATTTCTGGGGCCGGCACTGCGCGGCTCGTCGCCCATCGCACAGGCGGCGCCGCCCACTGGGCCCGGACTGGCAGGGTGATGCGGGTGCTCGCGGGCCGCGCCGCGGGTTCTCTCTGTGACTGGCCCGCTACTGCCCCGCACCGGCGACGGCAGTGTGGTTCCAGACGAGCCAATCGCCGTGGTCGTCTTCTTCTTGGGAGCCATGGCGATGATGAATTGCTAGGCCTACCCCTAGGCCAGATTCTCACAATAGCGCCCCCTACCTGGCGCGCCAAAGATGTCGGTGGGAAACGACACCTATGGGATCACTGGAATCCCTCCTACGGTTGCGGGGCGCGGGATCGTGAGAAGAGCGGGACTAGTGGATGGCACAAAGGAGATTTACCCAGGTTCGGGCCGCAAAGATGCGTAAAACCCTACGATCCTGCTTTGGTGGTTGTATTAGTGTTCTTGAGCTCTTGAACTAGCTCTGGGTGTTGCGAGGTCCAAAAGAGCCGAATCCCCCTTCAGTATGCCATGGGCCTCCTTTTATATGCAAAAAGGGGCTGCCACAGTGGCACACAGGAGGTGGAAAGCGCCACAACGCTGCGTGGTTATCGCCAACATTACAGGACAAAACGCATTAAATGCGAGGCTTAGGTGTCCTTCGCTTTATTGGGGACGAGGGTGAGGCCCGGCCCGTCCGTCGCCGCCCCTCCTGGCTTCGACACGCGCCCCAGCCAGGAACGCATGCAGCGCCATGTAGGCAGGCAGGCAGCTAAGGTGGCGCGGTGGTGGAGCCTCCATGAAGGTTTGCATGCTGACACGTAGGTGCTTGCCCAGCTGGTTGGGTTGGCGGCTACGTATGAACGGCGGTAGGAACTTGGCTGGTGCGGGCCTGGCAGTGGCCTTGCCGGGAGGCGGCAAGGGTCTTGTCGTGGCGTGCTGCCTTCCCCGGCAAGGGTCTTGCCGGGGGGCCCTGTGGGTTCCTTTGGTGAAGATGGTTGCCTTCCTATCCTCTTTTGATCTTGATTGCTCTTTGTCTTCACAAAGATCTGCATGCCACCACGGAGGTGCCTCCCGAACCCTGTCCCAACGTGCATGCTTAGCGTTGGTGGGCTCGAAGGTGGCTCGCTCACCTGGTGTGGACGAGCTGTCTCAACAAGGATCTTGGAGGGGCTGCTGAGGCTGCCCCCGACAAGGGTCCTTGCCGGGGCAACCTGCATCGCCCGTGCGACCTTGTGGTCTTGGTCCTTTGCTGTTTGCTTTGCCTGTCACTGTGGCTTTGGCTTATCTTTGGCTTCCCTCTCTTGCCCTGCTCATTTGTGACCGTGGCAGGCGGTTCGAACTGCTCGTGCACAAGTAAAGGGGTCAAAAGCTGGGGCCCTACTTTTGTACACCGACCACAAGTGCTTTTCTTTAATGCCAAAAGAAGCAAAACTTCAAGATTTTCAACACATAGAGAGGGAACTTGATATTATTGAGATATGTAGAAGCACATGTTCCTCTCCCATAATAATTTTAAGTAGCATCATGAATGAATTCAACAATATATCCATCACATAAAGCATTATTTTCATGATCCACAAGCATAGAAATTTTGTTACTCTCCAAATAAGCAAATTTATTCTCATCAATAGTAGTGGGAGCAAACTCAGCAAAATAACTCTCATGTGATTTGAAATTAAAATCATGATGAAAAGTTTCATGTTTATAATTATTCAATATAGCATACATGTCATCACCATAATCACCATAGATAGCAACTTTGTTCTCATAATAAATTGAACCTCTTCCAAAATAATGGAATCATCACTAAATAAAGTCATGACCTCTCCAAATCTACTTTCATTGATATAATCATCATAAATAGGAGGCATGCTACCATTATAAAAAAAACTGCACATCGAAACTTGGGGGACAAAAAATATCATCTTCACCAAACATAGCATCCCCAAGCTTATGGCTTTGCATGTCATTAGCATCATGGATATTCAAAGCGTTCATACCAACAATGTTGCAATCCTGCTCATCAATCAAATATTTTGTGACAACAAATTTATTAACTTCTTCTTCTAACAATTGAGCACAATTTTTTGAACAATCATTTTCAAGAAAGATATTATAAAGATGATCAATAATATGATGCAACCTCAATTCCATTTTTATGTAGTTTTCTTTTATAAACCAAACTAGTGAACAAGAAACTAAAAAATCTGATTGCAAGATCTAAGATATACCTTCAAGCACTCACATCCCCGGCAACGACGCCAGAAAAGAGCTTGATGTCTACTACACAACTTTATTCTTGTAGACTCGTGTTGGGCCTCCAAGCGCAGAGTTTTGTAGGACAGTAGCAATTTTCCCTCAAGTGGATGACCTAATGTTTATCAATCCGTGGCAGGCGTAGGATGAAGATGGTCTCTCTCAAACAACCCTGCAACCAAATACAAGAAATCTCTTGTGTCCCCAACACACCCAATACAATGGCAAATTGTATAGGTGCACTAGTTCAGCGAAGAGATGGTGACAAAAGTGTAATGTGGATGATAGAAATATATTTTTATAATCTGAATAAATAAAAACAGCAAGGTAGCAAATAGTAAACGGGCACAAAAACGGTATTGCAATGCTTGAAAATGAGGCATAGGGTGCATACTTTCACTAGTGCAATCTCTCAACAATGCTAACATAGTTGGATCATATAACCATCCCTCAAAGTGCGATGAAGAATCAATCCAAAGTTCCTATCTAGCAGAGAACATAAGACGGAATTATTTGTAGGGTATGAAACCACCTCAAAGCTATTCTTTCCGTTCGATCTATTCAAGAGTTCATACTAAAATAACACAAAGCTATTCTTTCCGTTCGATCTATCCTAGAGTTCGTACTAAAATAACACCAAAGCAAGTTCAGATTTATAATATTCAATCCAACATAAGGAACTTCAAAGAGTGCCCCAAGATTTCTACCGGAGAAACAAAGACAAGAACGTGCATCAACTCTTATGCATAGATTACCCCAATGTCACCGCGGGAATTCGCGAGTTGAATGCCAAAACGTATATGAAGTGAATCAATATGATACCCCATTGACACCATGAGTATTCAATTACAAGACATATATCAAGTGTTCTCAAATCCATAAAAGTATTCAATCTGATAACAACGAAATCTCGAAGGGAAAAATTCAATTCATCACAACAAGATAGAGAGGGGAAATCACCATGTGATCCGACTATAATAAGAAAGCCCGCGATACATCAAGATCGTGACATCTCAACAACATGAGAGAGAGAGAGATTAAACACATAGCTACTGGTACAAACCCTCAGCCCTGAGTGTGGACTACTCCCTCCTCATCGTGGTGGCCGTCGGGATGATGAAGATGTCCACCGGTGATGATTCCCCCCTCCAGCAGGGTGCCGGAACGGCGTCTAGATTGGATCTCATGGATACATAGGCCTTGCACCGGCGGAACTTCTGATCTAGGGCTGCACCAAAGGGTTTTGGAATATTTGGGAATTTATAGGGCGAAGAGGCAGTTCAGGGGACACCCGAGGTGGGCAGCACCCACCAGGGCGCGCCTGGGCCTCCTGGGGCACCCTGGCGGGTGCTTCTCCCCTCGAGCAGCCCCCAGGTGCTTCCTTGGCCCACTAGCTTTCTTTTGGCCCAAAAAATCCTCCAAGAGTTTCGTTGCGTTTGGACTCCGTTTGATAATGATTTCCTACTATGTAAAAAACAAGCAAAAATAGCAAGTGGCACTGGGCATTGGGTCAATAGGTTAGTCCCAAAAAAATGATATAAAATTGCTATAAAATGATTGTAAAACATCCAAGAATGATAATATAATGGCATGAATACTTCGTAAATTATAGATACGTTGGAGAAGTATCACGCGCCTGGGCCCCCAGGCACGCCCTGGTGGGTTGTGCTCTCCTCGGAGCTCCCCTCAGGCGCGTTCCTTGCCCACTGGATGTCTTCTGGTCCAAAAAATACACAAAAAGTTTCACTGCGTTTGGACTCCGTTTGGTATTGATTTCCTGTGATGTAAAAAACCTGCAAAAAACAACAACTGGCACTAGGCACTATGTCAATAGGTTAGTACCAGAAAATGACTATAAAATGATTGTAAAACATCCAAGAATGATAACATAACAGCATGGAACAATCAAAAATTATAGATACGTTGGAGACGTATCACAAGTTCAGTCTTCTCCTTCGCCATCTTCTGTGCCCCCGCAAGATCAGCATCTTTCTTCTCCAACGCCTGCTTCATGGTGTCTAAAGAAATAACATTCTTCAGTCGCGCTTGGAGTTGACGATTTTCACTACACACATCTATTCGAGTGGAGTCACTCGGTTCAAAGGATGAAGGGAGAAGAAATCACAAAGTTTACAAACAGCAGAATATTACTACCATAGTCTTCACCTCGCTTGTCCATCCTTCAGGCTCTTCTGGGCATGCTCCATGTCGAGCTAGAGTTGGATCTTCTCCTTCTCCAAAGCAGCATACTGGGTTCCAAGTTCACAAGATTTCTGAAATCAAAGAAAAGAGAATTCAGTTGACAGAGTACAAAGATTTCCTCCACTTCCGAGTGAAGAGAGTCGAATTCAGATCATTCTTATGAAAAATAAGTGTTCTCAGACCTCTGCCAACTACCCGCAGTTAACAGTGTTCTCGGGGACTACACCCAGCAGGTGCACTCAGCGTGCCCCCACTGGACCAATTTACTATTCGACACGGTCCGTCTGAACTGAGTGGAAAGTCAAAAAAATCCTTCTCCCCTTGTTCTTAGACCCCCACCAACTTCCTCATAGTCGACAGCGGTCTCTGGGACTACACCCCACTAGTTCAGTTATTCACTCGACACAGCCTGAACGCACCGAGTGGAATACAGAAAAGTAAACATATTCTACAGACCCCTGCTGAATTATCTATTCGACACAGGTCTCGAGGACTACACCCAGTGGGTGCACTCAGCGTGTCCCCACTGAAAAGACCAACCCACTCGACAAGGCCTGACCAATTCGAGTGGAAGAGCTACACAACTTACGAAGCCAAAACACCCAGTGGGTGTACAGACTCAAGGCACAGACCTATGATAGATGCACATTAAAGGTTCAAAACGATCATCTACGGACATCTTACGAATAATAATGCAGTAGTGCTCAGATAGCATATCTTAACAGAGCAGGGATAAAGCAGCAATTTTCAGATAGAATATTCTAACAGAGCAAGGTCCAAGGCAAGGACAAACCAATCGAAAATCAACTTAAAATCACACTTACTCGGACATTGTCTTGCAGCGCAGAACTGGCGTCGTATGCAGGTTTGCTCATCTCATATACCACCTTCAGTCGGTCCATCATTAGGCCAGCCTGTATCATAGCTTCCTTGGCCGCTCATGTCTGATCTTCTGGGACATGGTGCATAGTGAACTGAATCGGTGCTGGAGTCTGTGGTGCACCAGTTGGATTGGGAATTGGAGCAATCGACGCTGCAGGCTAAGCAGTCGATAAGGGGACAGCAAAGGTGACAGTATTCCGTGATGAACCACCAAGGTCTTGAGCCACAGATTCAGTCGACGGATGAGACCACCGGCTGGAAGGCACTCTCTTGCTAGGATTCCGCGAGCTGGTTGTGCTCCTGCTTCTCCCTCATGGGTTCTTTGGAACTTCCTCCTCCTCATCACCTGGAAGTTGGATAACATCCGCCGGTGCTGCAGTCACTCGACAATCAGAATCTAGTCGACCATCATCACAGTTAGCAAGGAATAAGCATATTCGCAAAATTCGTACCTGCTCGAGAAGTGGCCATATTTGCAGTTTCCGCGTCATCCTACTCGTCATCAACTTCCATGTGGGACGCTCCAGAAGTGGCACCACTAGAAATTCAAGATTTCACTCGGTCAAGAACAAGAAAAAGCTCACAACAGTAGTGAAGAAATGAAAAGAAACACTTACGCTGAAGCAACAGTCAAAACAACTTTAATCCTAGGCAGAGCCTTCCGGGGCTTGGGAGGAACAACCTTGGCTTGCTTGGAGACCTTCTCACTCAGATCGGGAGTGGTCTTCTGGGTGCGCTTCTGAGTTTTCGCACTCGATGTTACAGCTTTGCCATGGTCCACCGCAGGGTCTTGAGTCTGCTTGGATCGACACTCCGTGCGGGGTGGTGACTCGACTTCATCTTCGTCGTCAGAGTCATCACTGACGTCGTCGCTGCTGTCTTCTGCGTACTCAAAGTCTCTGCTGCCCTCACTCTCCCCCTGGTGCGCCTCACCGTTTGGCACTGGTGAGTACATGTTCATGAACGCCTAAAAGACACAGATTACACAGTTCAGTCGGATCACTTCAAGTGCATACCAAAAAGCAATAAAGAAAAAACACTCAAGATGAATCAGAACTCTCCAGGGAGATTCTTAGAATGGAACGGCAAGATCCGCTTCGCTCCATGCGGGATGTCCTTGTTACCAGTGATGCTCCAAAGCCACTGGGCCACCATGTCCTCTGTGACCTCCTCCGGGTGAAACCGAGTGGTGTCTTCTGGTCTTGAATACATCCACATGGGGTGATCGCGGGCTTGCACATGCTGGATCCATCGACTAAGGTACGTCTCCAGCAGATCCATGCCGGTCACGCCGCCCCTGATCAGCTCCACCACTGCGTCAACCAAGATACTAACCTCACCCTTTTTGTGGTCTTCTACAGTCAGCGAGCAGGGAGCCTGGAGTCTCTCCAAAGAAAAATGTGGAAGGCCAGTCGACTGACCAGGAGTCGGGATGTCTTTGCAATAGAACTAGGTCGATTCCCACCCTCTAACAGACTTAGGAAAAACCACGGAAGGAAAAGAACTTCTACCTCTCATCTGGATCCCCAACCCCCCGCACATCTGGATCACATGCATCTTATCATCACTCGGATTTGCTTTATTTACCGACTGAGATCGGCAAGTGAAGATATGTTTGAACAGACCCCAATGCGGTCGACATCCCAAGAAATTTTCACACAGAGAAACAAAGACAGAAAGATAGGCGATGATGTTGGGAGGAAAGTGATGAATCTAAGCCCCAAAGAAATTCAGAAAACCTCGAAAAAATGGATGAGGAGGCAAAGAAAGACCTCGGTCGACATACGTCGTGAGGAGAATGGGCTCGCCCTCCCGAGGCACGGGATCGAGCTCCCCCTTTGCCAATCTCCAGGAGCCCTCCGCGAGCAAGCCTACGGCGGTGAGATTCTCTAGATCCTCCTGGGTGACGTTGGAGGGGATCCAATCCCCTCGATCCAACCAGGCAGAAGACTGGACCACGATGTTGACCCCTTCGGCACCTTCTTGCCTTTCACCGTCTTCTTTGCACTCTCTAGGGCCATGGTCTTGTCCTTCACCATTTTTGTGGAGCTCAAGAGGAAGAGGATGAGGGGCGAGGCATTTGGGAGGCGAGGCGGAGAAGAAAAGAAGAACACGAGGAAAGGACTGGCACTGTTTGGGGCAGCGGTAGCATCGCCTTGAATGAGGTTTTGGTCGAGTGACTGACGTGCGGGCCCTCACGATCTTATCGTATCCCACAACAGCCGCTTGCCTGATACATGGCGAAAAAGGCGGTGCAAAGATCGAGGAGCCTGCTCCAACTTGCACCGCCTACCGCGCCGCGCTCCATCCCGCGCGCTTCCCCAAATTTTGAACACCTTGAAATCCGGATGCGACAAATCAGTCGATCACGCCAAAGATACTCAAGTTCAATCTACTCAGAGTTACACATGAAAGTTCACTCGGAAATTTCCAGAACCCAGAATCGATCGAGGCGATTGACGAAAGATTAAATATCAGGCTAGCTGACATGGACTCCTAAGAAGGTGTCTCCGAGACATTCAGTCGGACCAAAAACAACAACAACCCTTCTTCACTTGACTCTCGATCCATTCGGGGGCTAATGACGGTGACACGTACCTAGGGTAGGGTCCTAGGCCTGACCTACATGCCATTCCCAAGGACAGGACACAAGAAGCCAAGGCCTAGAAAGTTAAGGAAAAGATACCAACTGGAATCTTTAAGAAGTACAATCCACTCGACGACCGGTTCCACTCGGATATCCCAATTCCACTTGACCGGTGTTATTTTGATTGGATGACAAGAAACCACTCGGAAGACAGAAGACCTAAGGTCACCTTTGAATGGCAATGGTCAGGCATTCACTCCGTAACCATTAAGATCATTAATATGGGCGTTACCAGTAACACTCAGGATTTAACTCTCATTGAACCCCTGTGTAACTGAGGGCTGCGAGGGGCCTACACACTCTATATAAGCCACCCCTCCCCTCTGGCACAAGGGTTCACACGCCATGTAAGTCAACACATTCCAATCGACAAAGCCTCCTGAGGCACCGAGACGTAGGGTTGTTACTTTCTCCGTGAGGGACCTGAACTCATAAACCTGTGTGTCCACAACCTCGCCATAGCTAGGGCCTGACCTCTACTCCTACATACTCCCTACTTCTACTGTCAAACTCACTCCCACAAGACTTGGTTCTCCAACTGGTTCGATAACCTTGGTTTCATCACTGAGGGAAATACCTACAGTAGTTCTGCTGCATCATCCCTTCCTCTTCGGGTAAAAACTAACGCGGACACGAGCCATCAAGAGAGGATTTCTGGCACCGTTTCCGGGGACACATCATAAACATCTATCAAGTTCCTAATCACAAATCTCATCTCCTTGCAATTTAGATTATTTGTCATTTGCCTCTCATTTTCATCTCCCCCACTTCAAACAAAATTAAGGTTTTATTCGCCCTCTTTTTCGTTCACTGTTTTCTTGTCAGATTTGTTTATGTGTGTGATCTTGCTTGTCCACCTTGTCATGATGTGTAGCACGACTACCCCTCCTTTATCTCCAGATTTTGAAGTTTTATACTACAAGCAGAGACAAGGAGAAAATTTGAAAGATGCTTGGTATAGATTAATGGAATCTTATCGCATTATCAATCTTAAAGGAGATGCAAGGATTTGGCTTTGAAATTTTTATATAGGATTAGCCTTGCATCATAAACAACTTTTGCATTTTGCCGCTAAAGGAAATTTTATTGAACTTGATGTTAATACTGCTTATGAGATCTTAGAGGGGATCTTGGGAATCCCACCAACCAAAAAGGGGATTACTTTTACTCAAGAAGGGTTTAAAATTCTAGACAAGTTGAGTGATTTGCATAAACATATGGTCGAGTTGCAAAAATATAATGAACCTCTCAAACATAATAGTGGAAACCTCAATCGCATGAATACTCTGATCACTCTTTGCAATAAATGGTTGGATATTTTAGATCTCAAAATGATTTCTTTTCCTAAGAATTTAGGAAAGCGTAAAGAGCCTCCCGGGTTTGAGAAAGCCCTTACGAAAGTTGCCAAAACTACAAATAACAATACTTAGATCTATCTTATATGCCTAGCTAGGGGCGTAAAACAACATCGCTTGTTGGGAGGCAACCCAATGAATAAAATTTATTTTTGCCTTTTTATTTTTGTTCTTGAGTGTTTGCATAATTATGCTACTGTTATGATTGTGTTTTCATGTTGTAATTAGTGTTTGTGCCAAGTAAAGCCTTTGGGATCATGTTGGGTGATAGTTGATTTGATCTTGTTGAAAAATAGAAACTTTGTGCGCTAGTAATAGAATTGTTTAAAATCATAGAAGCGTGGTAAAATTCTAAATTTGTTACACAAGATTGATACACAAATTTACCACGTTGTCCTAATTTTTCAGATTTTTTGGAGTTACAAAAGTATTCAAAGTTTTGAGATTGCTACAAATTGTTCTGTTTTTGATAGATTCTGTTTTCTTTGCATTGTGTGCTTATTTTGATGAATCTATGGACTTTATCAGGGGATATGAGCCATAGTAAAGTTGGAATACAGTAGATATAATGCAAAAATAAAATATGAATGGGTTTGCAATAGTACTTAGAGTAGTGATTTGTTTTGTTATACTAACGGATCTCACAAAGGTTTCGTTAAGTTTTGTGTCATTGAAGTTTTCAAGTTTTTGGTGAGATCACGATGGATGAAGGAATAAGGAGTAAGAAGAGCTTAAGCTTGGGGATTCTACTGCACCCCAAGGTAATATTCAAGGATGAACAAGCAACTAAGCTTGGGGATGCCCCGAGTGGCATCCTCTCTTTCTTCTAACGACCATCGGTATTTTACTTGGAGCTATATTTTTATTCGTCACATATCATGTTTTTTGCTTGGGCATATTGTATGATGTGAGTCCTTGTTTGTTTTGCTTTTTTTGTGTCAAGTATCCTTGCTGAACACACCTATTTGAGAGATCCAAAATTATGCTATGTTTTGTTAGAATGCTCTTTATGCTCCACTTAAAAAATTGAGCTATGGAATTGTTCTAGTGCTTCACTTATATCTTTTTGAGCACGGTGTGCTTTAATATTTTTGAAGAAATGCTCTCATGCTTCACTTAGATTTATTTGAGAGTTAGTAAATTTTTGAAGAAAATCTCTCATGCTTCACTTATATTATTTTGGGAGACGGATATTTTTATGCTCATGTTCTTCACTTACATTTGTTTGAGCTTTCAAAAGCAACATATTAAACTAGTCCCAAAGAGATATATATCCAAGGAGGATATAATAAAAACTTTCATGAAGATCATTGGACAAAATAAACTTGATTCTTTGTAATAGTATTTCGCTATGATGATAGTGATATGTGAGCCATGTTGGTGAGTAATTGTGATTTAGTAATAATATTGGTGTTAAGGTTTGTGATTCCCTATGAAAGCACGAAAGTCAGTAGTTATGCAATGAAATTACATCCTACTTGTGGTGCATTATTCGGTGTTAGTTATGCTTAATGCTCCCTTACGTGATTTTCCGTTTCTTGGTTGGTTGCTTCTCAATCGTTTTGATAGCCTCCATTTGTACTAACTAGGAATACTACTTGTGCATCCAAAATCCTTAAACCTAGTTTTGCCATATCAGCCCACTATACCTACCTATATGCGGTATTTCCATGTCGTTCTAAGAAAATCTGTATGTGCCATCTCTAATTTCAAAATAAATTTCCTTTTTGTGTGCTCGTACCGCTCATGAAGCGGCAGGGGGTGGCCAATATTTTCCATGTTAGATGTGTTATTCTCAAGATGAGTGTTTATTGACTTGTCATTGCACGAGAGTGCGACAAAGGTATTAGGTATGCCCAGTTCCGAAATGAAAAATAAATTTACTTTATGTTGGCAAATAATAAATTCCTTGGAAAGTGTTGGTATGGATGGTACCCGTGGATATGGCTAGCTGTGGAATGTGAAAGTATGTTGGAAAAAGGAATAAACTTTATATTCTATTTGGGAACCGCCTATGATATATCTAGCATGGAAAGTGTTGGGAATTACTCAGTCGTTTTCATTGATGGGAAAAGTATGCCTCTCAAAATGTTTTGTCTCTTAATTTTCGCTTTGAGCTCTGGAACCTCTACAAATCCCTAGTTCCCTCTGCTAAGGGCCTTTATATTTACTTTATGCTATTTTTGTTCTTATTTGGGTTACCATCCTCTCTTGTAAAGCACCAACTAAGGAACACTATGATCGTACTTGAGTATTGGATCTGGCTAATATGTGATTGTGTTTCATGAATGAATCAATGATTGAGCATGATGGGCTAGGGATAACTTGCTTTAGTGTTGATATTTTGAAAGACATGGTTGCTTGTTGATATGCTTGAGTATTGAAATCCTCATGTCAAAACTAGACTATTGCTTTGAACCATATAAAAGTCCTTATGTCCATTCTACTAAAGAAAAGAATGTGATGAACATGTTAGGCAGCATTCCACATCAAAAATTCTGTTTTTATCATTACCTACTTGAGGACAAGCAGGAATTAAGCTTGGGGATGCTGATACGTCTCCAATGTATCTATAATTTTTTATTGTTCCATGTTGTTATATTATCATTCTTGGATGTTTTTACAATCATTTTATAGCAACTTTATATCATTTTTTGGGACTAACCTATTGACATAGTGCCCAGAGCCACTTGTTGTTTTTTTCTTGTTTTTTACTTCGCAGAAAATCACCAAACGGATTCCAACCGCAGCAAAACTTTTTGGAGAATTTTTCTGGGCTAGAAGACACAGGGTTGGCCAAAGAAGTACCACAGGGGGGCTCCGAGGGGAGCACAACCCACTTGGGCGCACCTGGGGGCCCAGGCACGCCCTGGTGGGTTGTGCCCACCTCGGCCGCCTCCCACGCCTCCTCTTTGCTCTATAAATACCCCGAAAGTCCAAAAACCCTAGGGGAGTCGACGTAACACAATTCCAACCACCGCAAGTTCTAGAAACACAAGATCCAATCTAGACACCATCACGGAGGGGTTCATCATCTTCATTGGTGTCTCTCCGATGATGCGTGTGTAGTTCATTGTAGACCTACGGGTCCGTAGTTAGTAGCTAGATGGCTTCCTCTCTCTCTCTCTTGATTCTCAATACAATGGTCTCTTAGGGATCTATTTGATGTAACTCTTTTGCGGTATGTTTGTTGGGATCTGATGTAGTTTGAGTTTGTGATCAGATCTATTTGATCCATGAAAGTTATTTGAGTCTTCTTTTAATCTCTTATATGCATGATTACTTATAGCCTCATATTTATTCTTCGAATATTTGGTTTAGTTAGGCTGACTAGATCAATTTTTCTTGCAATGGGAAGAGGTGCTTTGTTATGGGTTCGATCTTACGGTGCTCAATCCCAGTGACAGAAGGGGACATGACACATATGTATCGTTGCTATTAAGGATAACAAGATGGGGTCTATTCCTACATGAATATATCTTGTCTACATCATGTCATCATTCTTATTGCATTACTACGTTTCTCCATGAACTTAATACACTAGATGCATACTGGATAGCAGTCGATGTGTGGAGTAATAGTAGTAGAAGCAGGCAGGAGTCGGTCTACTAATCTTGGACGCGATGCCTATATAATGATCACTGCTTGGATATCGTCATAATTATTTGAAGTTCTTGAAGGAAATATGCCCTAGAGGCAATAATAAAGCTGTTACATATACTTGCTTATATCATGATAAATGTTTATTATTCATGCTAGAATTGTATTAACCGGAAACTTAGTACATGCATGTGCGAATACATAGACAAAACATAGTGTCCCTAGTATGCCTCTACTTGACTAGCTCGTTAATCAAAGATGGTTATGTTTCCTAACCATATACATGTGTTGTCATTTGATTAACAGGATCACATCATTAGAGAATGATGTGATGGACAAGACCCATTCATTAGCTTAGCATTATGATCGTTACAGTCTTATTGCTATTGCTTTCTTCATGACGTATACATGTTCCTCTGACTATGAGATTATGCAACTCCTGAATACCGGAGGAACACCTTGTGTGCTATCAAACGTCACAACGTAACTGGGTGAATATAAAGATGCTCTACAGGTGTCTCCGAAGGTGTTTGTTGGGTTGGCATAGATCAAGATTAGGATTTTTCACTCCGTGTATCGGAGAGGTATCTCTGGGCCCTCTCAATAATGCTCATCACTATAAGCCTTGCAAGCAATGTGACTAATGAGTTAGTTACAGGATGAAACATTACATAATGACTAAAGAGACTTGCCGGTAACGAGACTGAACTAGGTATGATGATACCGACGGCCGAATCTCGGGAAATTAACATACCAATGACAAAGGGAACAACGTATGTTGTTGTGCGGTTTGACCGATAAAGATCTTCATAGAATATGTAGGAGCCAATATGAGCATCCAGGTTCCGCTATTGGTTATTGATCAGAGATCTGTCTCAATCATGTCTACATAGTTCTCGAACCCGTAGGGTCTGGACGCTTAACGTTCGATGACGAATTGTAGAGTTATGTGGTTTGATGACCGAAGTTTGTTCGGAGTCCTGGATGAGATCACGAACATGACGAGGAGTCTCGAAATGATCGAGACATAATGATTGATATATTGGACTATGTTATTTGGGCACCGGAAGAGTTCCGAGTGGTACTGGGTAAAAACCGAGTGCCCGAGGGGTTACCGGAACCCCTCGAGGAAGCAATGGGCCATGATGGGCCATAGGGTAGAGAGAGGATAGCCCACATAGGGGAGCCCCCCCCCATGGGGAGTCCAAATAGGACTAGGGGAGGGGGTGCGGCCCCCCTTTCCCTCTCCCTCTCCCTCTCCCTTCCTTCCTTCCCCCTTCCACCAAGTGGAATCCTACTAGGACTTGGAGTCCTAATAGGACTCCTCCCTCTTGACCCGCCCTACAGGGCCGGCCGGCCTCCCCCTCTCCTCCTTTATATACGTGGGCAAGGGGGCACCCCAAAGCACAATAGACAATCTCTTAGCCGTGTGCGATTCCCCCTCCACAGTTTAATAGCTCGGTGATATCGTCGTAGTGCTTAGGCGAAGCCCTGCGCCGGTAACTTCATCATCACCATCGCCACGCCTTCGTGCTGACAAAACACTCCCTCGTCCTCAACTGGATCAAGAGCTCGAGGGACATCATCGTGCTGAACGTGTGCTAAACATGGAGGTGTCGTACGTTCGGTACTTGGATCGGTTGGATCGTGAAGACGTTCGATTACATCAACCGCGTTACTAAACGCATCCGCTTTTGGTCTACGAGGGTACGTGGATACACTCTCCCGTCTCGTTGCTATGCATCTCCTAGATAGATCTTGCGTGATCATAGGAATTTTTTTGAATTACTATGTTCCCCAACAGTGGTATCAGAGTCAGGTCTATGTGTAGATGATATATGCACGAGTAGAACACAAAGAGTCGTGGGAGATAATAGTCATACTGCTTACCACCAATGTCTTACTTTGATTCGGCGGTATTGTTGGATGAAGCAGCTCGGACCAACATTACATGACCGCGTTCATGAGACTAGTTCTACCGACATGCTTTGCACGTAGGTGGCTGGCAGGTGTCTATTTCTCCAACTTTAGTTGAATCGAGTTTGACTACGGTCGGTCCTTGTTGAAGGATAAAACAACAGACTTGAAGAAAAATCTTGTGGTTTTGATGCGTAGGTAAGAACGGCTCTTGCTAGAAGCCCGTAGCAGCCACGTAAAACTTGCAACAACAAAGTAGAGGACGTCTAACTTGTTTTTGCAGGGCTTGTTGTGATGTGATATGGTCAAGACATGATGTGATATAAATTGGCGTATGAGATTATCATGTTTTGGTAACAAAGTTATCGGCAACTGGCAGGAGCCATATGGTTGTCACTTTATTGTATGAAATGCAATCGCCATGTAATTGCTTTACTTTATCACTAAGCAATAGCGATAGTCGTAGTAGCAATAGTTGGCGAGATGACAACGATGCTACGATGGAGACCAAGATGTCAATCCGGTGAGGATGGAGATCATGACGATGCTTCGGTGATGGAGATCATGAGCACAAGATGATGATGGCCATATCATGTCATATTTTGATTGCATGTGATGCTTATCTTTTATGCATCTTATTTTTCTTAGTACGGCAGTAGCATTATAAGATGATCCCTTACTAAATTTCAAGGTATTAGTGTTCTCCCTGAGTACGCACCATTGCTACAATTTGTTGTGCCGAGACACCACGTGATGATCGAGTCTGATAAGCTCTACATTCACATACAACGGGTGCAAGCCAGTTTTGCACGTGCAGAATACTCGGGCTAAACTTGACGAGCCTAGCATATACAGATATGGCCTTGGAATACTAAGACCGAAAGGTCGAACGTGAATCATATAGTAGATATGATCAACATAGTGATGTTCACCATTGAAAACTACTCCATCTCACTTGATGATCGGACATGGTTTAGTTGATTTGGATCACATGATCATTTAGATGACTAGAGGGATGTCTACCTAAGTGGGAGTTCTTATGTAATATGATTAATTGAACTTTAATTTATCATGAACTTAGTCCTGATAGTTTTTGCATGTCTATGTTGTTGTAGAGCAATGGCCTGTGCTACCGTTCCCTTGAATTTTAATGTGTTCCTAGAGAAAGCTAAGTTGAAAGATGATGGTAGCAATTACACGGACTGGGTCCGTAACTTGAGGATTATCCTCATTGCTGCACAGAAGAATTACGCCCTGGAAGCACCGCTAGGTGTACCACCTGCGCCAGCAACTGCAGACATTGTGAATGCCTGGCAGATGCGTGTTGATGACTACTCGATAGTTCAGTGTGCCATGCTTTACGACTTAGAATCGGGACTTCATAGACGTTTTCAACGTCATGGAGCATATGAGATGTTCTAAGAGTTGAAGTTAATATTTCAAGCAAATTCCCGAGTTGAGAGATATGAAGTCTCCAACAAGTTCTATAGCTGCAAAATGGAGGAGAATAGTTCTGTCAGTGAACACATACTCAGAATGTCTGGGTACCATAACCACTTGACTCAGCTGGGAGTTAATCTTCCTGATGATAGTGTCATTGACAGAGTTGTTCAATCACTGCCACCAAGCTATAAAGGCTTCGTGATGAACTATAATATGCAAGGGATGAGGAAAACGATTCCCGAGCTCTTCGCAATGCTAAAGGCTGCGGAGGTAGAAATCAAGATGCAGCATCAAGTGTTGATAGTTAACAAGACCACTAGTTTCAAGAAAAAGGGCAAAGGGAAGAAGGGGAACTTCAAGAAGAATAGAAAGCAAGTTGCTACGCCCGGGAAGAAGCCCAAGTCTAGACCTAAGCCTGAAACTAAGTGCTTCTACTGTAAAGGGACTGGTCACTGGAAGCGGAACTGCCCCAAGTATTTGGTGGATAAGAAGGATGGCAAAGTGAAAGGTATATTTGATATACATGTTATTGACGTGTACCTTACTAATGATCGTAGTAATGCCTGGGTATTTGATACTGGTTCTATTGCTCATATTTGCAACTCGAAACAGGGGCTATGAATTAAATGAAGATTGGCTAAGGACGAGGTGACGATGCGCATCGGAAATGGTTCCAAGGTCGATGTGATCGCCATCGGCACGCTACCTCTACATCTACCTTCGGGATTAGTTTTAGATGTAAATAATTGTTATTTGGTGCCAGCGTTGAGCATGAACTTTATATCTCGATCTTGTTTGATGCGAGATGGTTATTCATTTAAATCAAAGAATAATGGTTGTTCTATTTATATGAGTAATATCTTTTATGGTCATGCGCCCTTGTTGAGTGGTCTATTTTTGTTGAATCTCGGTCGTGGTGATACACATGTTCATAATATTGAAGCCAAAAGATGCAAAGTTGATAATGATACTGCAACTTATTTGTGGCACTGCTGTTCAGGTCATATTGGTGTAAAGCGCATGAAGAAACTCCATGTTGATGGGCTATTGAATCACTTGATTATGAATCACTTGGTGCTTGCGAACCATGCCTCATGGGCAAGATGACTAAAACTCCATTCTCCGGAACAATGGAATGAGCTACTGACTTATTGGAAATAATACATACCGATGTATGAGGACCAATGAGTATTGAGGCTCGTGGCGGGTATCGTTATTTTCTTACCTTCACAGATGATTTGAGCAGATATGGGTATATCAACTTAATGAAGCATAAGTCTGAAATGTTTGAAAAGTTCAAAGAATTTTAGAGTGAAGTGGAAAATCATCGTAACAAGAAAATAAAGTTTCTACAATCTGATCGTGGAGCCGAATATTTGAGTTACGAGTTTGGTCTTCATTTGAAACAATGTGGAATAGTTTCGCAACTCACTCCACCTGGAACACCACAACGTAATGGTGTGTTCGAACGTCGTAACCGTACTTTATAGGATATGGTGTGATCTATGATGTCTCTTAATGATTTACCGCGATCATTTTGGGGTTATGCTTTAGAGACGGCTGCATTCACTTTAAATGGGGCACCATCAAAATGTGTTGAGATGACGCCTTATGAATTGTGGTTTGCCAAGAAACCAAAGTTGTCGTTTCTTAAAGTTTGGGAATGCAATGCTTATGTGAAAAAGCTTCAACCTGATAAGCTCGAACCAAAATAAGAGAAGTGTGTCTTCATAGGATACCCAAAGGAAACTGTTGCGTACACCTTCTATCACAGATCCGAAGGCAAGATATTCGTTGCTAAGAATGGATCCTTTCTAGAGAAGGAGTTTCTCTCGAAAGAAGTGAGTGGGAGGAACGTGGAACTTGATGAGGTAATTGTACCTTCTCCCGAATTGGAAAATAGTTCATCACAGAAATCAGTTCCAGTGATTCCTACACCAATTAGTGTGGAAGCTAATGATGATGATCATGAAACTTCAGATCAAGTTACTACCAAACCTCGTAGGTCTTCCAGAGTACGGTCCGCACGAGAGTGGTACGAAATCATGTTCTGGAAGTCATGTTACTAGACCATGATGAACCTACGAACTATGAGGAAGCAATGATGAGCCTAGATTCTGCGAAATGGCTTGAGGCCATGAAATCTGAGATGTGATCCATGTATGAGAACAAAGTGTGGACTTTGGTGGACTTGCCCGATGATCGGGAAGCCATAGAAAATAAATGGATCTTCAAGAAGAAGACCGACGTTGATGATAATGTTACTATCTACAAAGCTCGACTTGTTGTGAAAGGTTTTCGACTGGTTCAAGGAGTTGACTATGATGAGACCGTCTCACCTGTAGCGATGCTTAAGTCTGTTTGAATCATGTTAGCAATTGCCACATTTTATGATTATGAAATTTGGCAAATGGATGTCAAAACTGCATTCCTTAATGGATTTCTTGAAGAAGAGTTGTATATGATGCAACCAGAAGGTTTTGTCGATCCAAAGGGTGCGATCCATTTATGGACTGATGCAAGCCTCTCGAAGTTGGAATAAACACTTTGATAGTGTGATCAAAGCATATGGTTTTATACATAGGGAAGCCTGTATTTACAAGAAAGTGAGTGCGAGCTCTGTAGCATTTCTAATATTATATGTGGATGGCATATTGTTGATTGGAAATGATACATAATTTCTGGATAGCATAAAAGGATACTTGAATAAGAATTTTTCAATGAAAGACCTCGGTGAAGTTGCTTACATATTGGGCATCAAGGTCTATAGAGATAGATCAAGATGCTTAATTGGACTTTCACAAAGCACATACCTTGATAAAGTTTTGAAGAAGTTCAAAATGGACCAGTTAAAGAAAGGGTTCTTGCCTATGTTACAAGGTGTGAAGTTGAGTCAGACTCAATGCCCGACCACTGTAGAAGATAGAGAAAAAAATGAAAGTCATTCCCTATGCCTCAGCCATAGGTTCTATCATGTATGCAATGCTGTGTACTAGACCTGATGTGTGCCTTGCTATAAGTATAGCAGGGAGGGACCAAAGTAATCCAGGAGTGAAGCACTGGACAACGGTCAAGAACATCCTGAAATACCTGAAAAGGACTACGGATATGTTTCTAGTTTATGAAGGTGACAAAGAGCTTGTAGTAAATGGTTACTTTGATGCAAGCTTTGACACTGATCTGGATGACTCTAAGTCACAATCTGGATATGTATTTATATTGAATGGTGGAGCTGTCAGTTCGTGCAGTTCCAAGCAGAGCGTCGTGGCAGGATATACGTGTGAAGCGGAGTACATATCTGCTTCAGAAGCAGGAAATGAAGGAGTCTGGATGAAGGAGTTCATATCCAATCTAGGTGTAATACCTAGTGCATCGGGTCCAATGAAAATCTTTTGTGACAATACTGGAGCAATTGCCTTGGCAAAAGAATCTAGATTTCACAAGAGAACCAAACACATCAAGAGACTCTTCAATTCCATCTGGCATCAAGTCGCGAAGGGAGACATAGAGATTTGCAAAATACATACGGATCTGAATGTTGCACACCCATTGACTAAGCCTCTTCCACGAGCAAAACATGATCAACACCAAGACTCCATGGGTGTTAGAATCATTACTTTGTAATCTAGATTATTGACTCTACTGCAAGTGGGAGACTAAAGGAAATATGCCCTAGAGGCAATAATAAAGTTGTTATATATATTTCCTTATATCATGATAAATGTTTATTATTCATGCTAGAATTGTATTAACCGGAAACTTAGTACATGTGTGAATACATAGACGAAACATAGTGTCCCTAGTATGCCTCTACTTGAATAACTCGTTAATCAAAGATGGTTATGTTTCCTAACCATAGACATGTGTTGTCATTCGATAAACGGGATCACCTCATTAGAGAATGATGTGACGGACAAGACCCATCTGTTAACTTAGCATTATGATTGTTACAATTTTATTTCTACTGCTTTCTTCATCACTTATACATGTTCCTCTGACTATGAGATTATGCAACTCCCGAATACCGAAGGAACACCTTGTGTGCTATCAAACATCACAATGTAACTGGGTGATTATAAAGATGCTCTACAGATGTCTCCAAAGGTGTTTCTTGGGTTGGCATAGATCAAGATTAGGATTTTTCACTCCGTGTATCAGAGAGGTATCTCTGGGCCCTCTCGGTAATGCTCATCACTATAAGACTTGCAAGCAATGTGACTAATGAGTTAGTTACGGGATGAAACATTACGGAACGAGTAAAGAGACTTGCCGGTAACGAGATTCAACTAGGTATGATGATACCGATGATCGAATCTCGGGCAAGTAACATACCGATGACAAAGGGAACAACGTATTTTGTTGTGCGGTTTGACTGATAAAGATCTTCGTAGAATATGTAGGAGCCAAATATGAGCATCCAGGTTCCTCTATTGGTTATTGATTGGAGATCTGTCTCAATCATGTCTATATAGTTCTCGAACCCGTAGGGTCCGCACGCTTAATGTTCGATGACGATTTGTATTATGAGTTATGTGATTTGATGACCAAATTTTGTTCGGAGTCCTGGATGAGATCACGGACATGACGAGGAGTCTCGAAATGGTTGAGACATAAAGATTGATATATTGGACTATGTTATTCGGGCACCGGAAGAGTTCCGAGTGGTACCTGGTAAAAACGGAGTGCCGGAGGGGTTACCGGAACCCCCGAGGGAAGCAATGGGCCATCATGGGCCATAGGGGATAGAGAGGAAAAACCACATAGGGGAGGCGCGCCCCCCTTGGGGAGATCGAAAAGGACTGGGGGAGGGGGTGCAGCTCCCCTTTCCCTCTCCCTCTTCGTTCCTTCCTTCCCCCTTCCACCAAGTGGAATCCTACTAGGACTTGGAGTCCTAGTAGGACTCTTCCCTCTTGGCGCGCCCTACAGGGCCGGCCGGCCTCCCCCTCTCCTCCTTTATATACGGGGGCAAGGGGGCACCCCAAAGCACAGCAGACAATCTCTTAGCCGTGTTCGGTGCCCCCCTCGACAGTTTAACACCTCAGTCATATCGTTGTAGTGCTTAGGCGAAGCCTTGCGTCGGTAACTTCATCATCACCATCGCCACGCCGTTGTGCTGACGGAACTCTCCCTCGTCCTCAACTAGATCAAGAGTTCGAGGGACGTCATCATGTTGAACTATGCTGGACACGGAGGTGTCGTACGTTTGGTACTTGGATCGGTTGGATCATGAAGACGTTCGACTACATCAACCGCGTTACTAAATGCTTCCACTTTTGGTCTACGAGGGTACATGGATACACTCTCCTGTCTTCTTGCTTTGCATCTCCTAGATAGATCTCGCGTGATCATAGGAATTTTTTTGAATTACTGCGTTCCCCAACAGTTCTATCAATTGCTCAACAATAATTTGTTTACCCACCATATGCTATTTTCTTGAGAGAAGCCACTAGTGAAATCTACGGCCACCGGGTCTATTTTCTCATCATATATCTTCAGATCTATATTGCTATTTGCCTTTTTATTTATTTGAATATTTTATTTTCAGATCTATATTAACACAAACCCAAAATACCTAGCTGGATTTTATTTTCCATTATTCTACTTGCATCTACCAAATATTATCTTTACCAATCTTTTACCCGGGAGGGATTGACAACCCGTCTTACGCGTCGTGTTGCAAGTATTTGTTCTTTGTGTGCTGGTATCGTTTACATAGTGTTGTTTGGTTCTCCTACTGGTTCGATAACCTTGGTTTCATCACTGAGGGAAATACCTACCGTAGTTGTGCTGCATCATACCTTCCTCTTCGGGGGAAAACTGACATGGACACAAGCCATCACCCCTCGACGGTATCTCCCCCGCCAAGGACCGCGGTAGCCGGATCCATGTGTGTGGCAGCATCGCCGCCCACATCACGAACTCATGGGTCGTGCCGTCGGCATGAGCCCATGAGTGAGGTGGTCGCGTGACCATCGCTTGCTCTCCTTCCTGGCTTCATCCTCCGCGGCTCCCGTGGCTACTCCCGCGGGCAAGGCCCCATGTGCGAATGCTTGCGCCAATGGGGAAAGTCGGCGGAGCATGATCGCACCAGGGTTGGACAGTTGCGGGCACTGTGATGGCCTTGCGCGGGTGACCGCGTCTCTTCTTCGACGGGAGTAGCTCCGTCTCCTCCCGCGGTACCTTGCCCTTCTCTTCGGCCGAGAATCTCCTTGTTGGTGCCATGGTCGCTTTGGCAAGGTAGCGACACGGCGGAGGTGAAGAAGGAGCGAGAAGCAAGAGGATGAAGACAGGTTGAGGGATTCGCCTCCCTTGCCCTTTTATAGGCGGAGGAAGGCTAACCGGCGCCCCTCCATGTTCCGAGTAATGGTGGCCTTGCTGCATGCACCAGGCAGTTGTCAAGTTGGGGCGGTTGCCGAGGCGGCACGAGGAAGCGGAGACGTCCGCTTCCTGTCAAACGCCATGCGTTAGCCTGGCCGAGGGGAAATTGTGGCCCGCGGCTCTTCGCCCTTGCCCCTTGACTTCGCCTCAAAGCCAAGCCCGAGCGGGCCTTGTGCCCGGGGGCTACTGTCGGCATTCTGGGAACCAGGGTACCCAGACTTGCCTGCCTGCGGCCCACGGCGTGGATCTCTTGACGGCCTAGTACAACGTACAAGACTCCCAAGACAAGACTCTCACGAAGGCCCCCTGGCCTCGCGAGGCAGACGACACCAAGACCTCTAGAGGGAGCGGCCTCCCCAGACTGCCTCCCAAGGGGCAGAGATTTCTATGCAGGTACCCAGCCTAACGAGGCTGCGATGATGCAAGCCATGACGACCAAGGCCAGGCGGGCTCCAGCGGACGCAGAGAAGACAATTTCCTCTTTGGTGCTAAGGAGGCAAGGACAGGAATGGGTTCCCGAGGAATCTGCCAAAGGTTTCCATTCCGGTGCTACAAGGCCAAGACCATGATCGGCAGGACGGCTATCATCGCCGATCCCACTACCGCGTCACGACCAGAAGCTTTGAAGATGAAGACCACCTTTCATTAGGATAAGATGTACTACTTATCTCCTTTCTAATTTGCCATTGTGGGATCCCTTCCCGCCTATGCTTTGGAGGAAGAGGACCAAGGCCACTATAAATATAGGCTAGCCACCACCATAGAAAGGGTCGAATCTGGAGACCCCTCGAGCCCTTGCGAGGTTGCTCAACCACTGTACTTGTTCATCCTCAGCCTCCTCCTGAGGCCAATCCACTACAAAGCAGGAGTAGGGTTTTACACTACAAGGTGGCCCGAACCTGGGTAAACTGTTGTGTTCATCTTCTTCCCCGCTCACGCGAATCCGGTGAAGCTAGGCTATAGGGCGACAAGCAGGTTGGCACGAGAGGTTGAGATCTTTGCCCATGCCCCAGAGTTCGAACCTTTGTGGGTCTGCGGAGCCCCGAATCCGACAGCATCCCCAAGCTTAGTTGCTTGGGAGTCCTTGAATATTACCATGGGGTGCCTCGGGCATCCCCAAGCTTAGGCTCTTGCCACTCCTTATTCCTTCATCTATCGTGATCTCACTCAAAACTTGAAAAATTCAGCACAAAAAACTCAACAAACCTTCATGAGATCCGTTAGTATAATAATGCAAATCACTAATTTAGGTATGATGTCGCTTGACCTACGTCGGTATTTCTGCAAAGAGGAAGGGATGATGTAGCACAACTACGGTAGGTATTTCCTGTTGGGAAACGTTGCATGGAAAACAAAAAAATTCTATGCACATGCAAGATCTATCAAGGATATGCATAGCAACGAGAGGGGAGAGTATGTCGACGTACCCTCATAGACCGTAAGCAGAAGCGTTTAGTAACGCGGTTGATGTAGTCGAACTTCTTCGCGATCCAGCCGATCAAGTACCGAACGTACGACACCTACGTGTTCAGCACATTTTCAGCTCGGTGACGCCATCACCTTCTTGATCCAGCAAGACGGTGAAGTAGTGGATGAGTTCCGGTAGCACGACGTCGTGGTGACGGTGATGGTGAAGCTATCTCCGCAGGGCTTCGCCTAACACTACGAAAATATGACCGAGGGACGAAACTGTGGAGGAGGGCGCCGCACACGACTAAGAGATTGTCGTTGTTATGTGTGGCGCCCCCCTCCCACATATATATAGGTGGGGGATAGGGGAGAGGCTAGGAGGCTCCCCAAGTAGGACAGAATCCTACTTGGGCTCCTGCCCTGGCCAACCACCCCTTCCATATTTGCCGGAGGGGCGAAGGAAAGGGGGGAGAGGAAAGGAAGGGGGAGGCCGACTCCCCCCTTTCCTTCTCTCCCCAAGGGATGCGGCCTAGGAGGGGCGCTCCAGCCCCTTGTGGGCTGGTGTGTTCCCCCCTTTGGCCCATTAACCTCCCGGGGATGTCCCGAACCCCTTTCGGTGACCTGATTTCTACCCGGTACATCCCGAAACTCTTCCGGTGTCCAAATATCGTCATCCTATATATCAATATTTACCCCCAGACCATTCTGGAGCTCTTCTTCATGTCCATGATATCATCTGGGACACTGAACAACATTCGGTCACCAAATCATATAACTCATATAACACTATATCATCAACGAACATTAAGCGTGCGGGCCCTACGGTTCGAGAACTATGTAGACATGACCAAGAAACCTCTCAGGTAAGTAACAAATAGCAGAACCTAGATTCCCATATTGGCTCCTACATATTCTATAAAGATCTTTATCGGTCAAACCGTTATGACAACATACATAATTCCCTTTGTTTGTCGGTATGTTACTTGCCCGAGATTAGATCGTCGGTATCTTCATACCTAGTTCAATCTCATTACCAGCAAGTCTCTTTACCCATTCTGTAATACATTATCTTGCAACTAACTTCTTAGACACTTTGCTTGCAAGGCTTCTTATGATGTGTATTACCGAGAGGGCCCAGAGATACCTCTCTGATACTCGGAGTGACAAATTCCAATCTCAATCCATGCCAACTCAACAAACACCTTCGGAGATACCTGTAGAGCATCTTTATGATCATCCAGTTACGTTGTGACGTTTTGTAGCACACAAGGTATTCCTCCGGTATCCGAGAGTTGCATGATCTCATGGTCGAAGGAACTTGTATTTGACATTCAAGAAAGCAGTAGCAATAAACCGAACTATCATATGCTAAGCTAACGGATGGGTCTTGTCCATCACATCATTCTCCAAATGATGTCATCCCATTATCAAATGACAACACATGTGCATGGTTAGGAAACCTTAACCATCTTTGATCAACGAGCTAGTCTAGTAGAGGCTCACTAGGGACACGGTATTTGTTTATGTATTCACACATGTATTTAAGTTTACGATCAATACAATTCTAGCATGAATAATAAACCTTTATCATGAATAAGGAAATATAAAATAAAAACTTTATTATTGCCTCTAGGGCATATTTCCTTTAGTCTCCCACTTGCACTAGAGTCAATAATGTAGTTCACATCGCTATGTGATTAACACCCATAGTTCACATCGCCATGTGACTAAGACCCAAAGAGTTTACTAGAGTCAATAATCTAGTTCACATCACCATGTGATTAATACCCAAAGAGTACTAAGGTGTGATCATGTTTCGCTAGTGAGAGAGGTATAGTCAATGGATGTGCCAATTTAGATCCCTATGTATCTTGCAAATTTCTATGTCTACAATGCTCTGCATGGAGCTACTCTAGTTAATTGCTCCCACTTTCAATACGTATCCAGATTGTGACTCAGAGTCATCTGAATTGGTGTCACAGCTTGCATCGACATAACCCTTTACAATGAACTCTTTATCACCTCCATAACCGAGAAATATTTCCTTAGTCCTAACTAAGGATAATTTTGACCGCTGTCCAGTGATCTACTCCTGGATCACCATTGTACCCCTTTGTCAAACTCATGGCAAGGCACACAACAGATCTGGTACAAAGCATGCCATACTTTATAGAACCTATGGGTGAGGCATAGGGAATGACTTTCATTCTCTCTCTATCTTCTGTCGTGGTCGTACTTTGAGTCTTACTCAACTTTACACCTTGCAACACAGGCAAGAACCCTTTCTTTAACTGATCTATTTTGAACTTCTTCAAAACTTTGCCAAGGTATGTGCTTTGTGAAAGTCCTATTAAGCGTTTCGATCTATCCATATAGATCTTGATGCCCAATATATAAGCAGCTTCACCGAGGTATTTCATTGAAAAACTCTTATTCAAGTATCCTTTTATGCTATCCAGGAATTCTATATCATTTCCAATCAGCAATATGTCATCCACATATAAAATTAGAAATGCTACAAAGCTCCCACTCACTTGTAAATACAGGCTTCACTGTAAGTATGTATAAAACCATATGCTTTGATCACCTCATCAAAGCGTATATTCAAACTTTGAGATGCTTGCACCAGTCCATATATGGATCGCTGGAGCTTGCACACTTTGCCAGCACCTTTAGGATTGACAAAACCTTCTGGTTGCATCATATACAACTCTTCTTTAAGAAATCCATTAAGGAATGCAGTTTTGACATCCATTTGCCAGATTTCATAATTATAAAATGCGGTAATTGCTAACATGAGTCGGACAGACATAAGCATCACTACGGGTTTGAAAGTCTCATCGTAGTCAACTCCTTGAACTTGTCGAAAACATTTTGCGACAACTCAAGATTTGTAGATAGTAACATTACCATCAGTGTGAGTCTTCTTCTTGAAGCTCCATTTATTCTCTATGGCTTGCCGATCATCAGGCAAGTCCACCAAAGTCCACACTTGTTCTCATACATGGATCCTATCTCAGATTTATGGCCTCAAGCCATTTATCAGAATCTGGGCTCATCATAGCTTCTTCATAGTTCATAGGTTCCCATGGTCTAATAACATAACTTCCAGGACAGGATTACCGTACCACTCTGGTGTGGATCGTGCTCTGGTTGACCTACGAGGTTCAGTAGTAACTTGATCTAAAGTTTCATGATCATCATCATTTGCTTCCTCTCTAGTTGGTGTAAGCATCACGAGAATCGTTTTCTGTGATGTGCTACTTTCCAATTTGAGAGAAGGTACAATTATCTCATCAAGTTCTACTTTCCTCCCACTCACTTCTTTCAAGAGAAACTCCTTCTCTAGAAAGGACCCATTCTTAGCAACAAAGATCTTGCCTTTGGATCTATGATGGAAGGTGTACCCAATAGTTTCTTTAGGGTATCCTATGAAGACACACTTCTCTGATTTACGTTCAAGCTTATCAGGCTGAAGCCTTTTGACATAAGCGTCGCATCCCTAAACTTTAAGAAACGACAACTTGGTTTTTTTGCCAAACCACAGTTCATACAGTGTCATTCAAAGGATTTAGATGGTGCCCTATTTAACGTGAATGCGGTTGTCTCTAATGCATAACCCCAAAACGATAGTGGTGAATCGGTAAGAGACATCATAGAACGCACCATATCTAATAAAATATGATTACACCATCCGGACGCACCATTACGCTCTGGTGTTCTAGGTGGCGTGAGTTTTGAAACAATTCCACATTGTTTTAAATGAAGGCCAAACTCATAACTCAAATATTCACCTCCGATATCAGATCATAGAAACTTTATTTTCTTGTTACGATGATTCTCCACTTCAGTCTGAAATTCTTTGAACTTTTCAAATGTTTTAGACTTGTGTTTCATTGAGTAGATATATATACCCATACCTACTCAAATCATCTGGGAAGGTCAGGAAATAATGATACCTGCCGTGTGCTTCAACACTCATCGGACCGCATACATCGGTATGTATTATTTCCAATAAGTCATTAGCTCGCTCCATTGTTCCGAAGAACGGAGTTTTAGTCATCTTGCCCATGAGGCATGGTTCATAAGTATCAAATGATTCATAATCAAGTGATTCCAAAAGTCCATCTGATGGAGTTTCTTCATGCGCTTTACACCAATATGACCTAACTCAACATGGCAATGGGTACCCGCAACCCGCGAACCCGATGGGTAAAAACCCTATTAGGGTAAGGGTTTGGGAAAAAAATACCCATGGGTTTATAAATGGAAAAAATTGGTACCCATCGGGTAAGCCAGGTATGGGTACGGGAAGGAAATACACATACCCGCGTACAAAAAATGCAACCGCTAGCTGATGAGGATACAAACCTGGGGTAGGGTCATAGGCCTGACCTACACGTCCTACCCAAGGTCATTACCCCAGAAGATAAGAAGACCAAGAATCCACTCGACGATGCAATCACTCGACCGTCATTCCTTACCTTCACTCGACCATATGGGAATCACTCGACTATGTCGAAGACCAGGAGTCGGTAGGACGTACAACGACCGGGCATTCACTCCTTAGTCTTCATGAGCATTAAGAACATTCAAGACTGTCGTTACCTGTAACGCCCCCACTTTATGTACATTAAGCCCTTTGTAATGGAGGGGGGCGGGGGTCCTGGCGCACTCTATATAAGCCACCCCTCCTCTGGGAAAAGGGTTCGCACCCCCTGTAACACAACACACATAATCCACTCGACCGCCTCCGGGCACCGAGACGTAGGGCTGTTACTTCCTCAGAGAAGGACCTGAACTCGCAAACCTCGTGTGTACATCTTCGCCATAGCTAAGATCTTGCCTCTCCATACCTACCCCCCCTTCTACTGTCAGACTTGGAACCATGACAGTTGGCGCCCACCGTGGGGCCGGTGTCTTAGCGACTTATTGGTGAAGTTGCAACTTTTACCGATCATCATCATCATCATGGTTTCCGGCGGCGGATTGGTTGAGGGCCACGAGATCCGTCTCGGCGCGCTCGTTTTTGTCGCTGACGACTCCGCGTGCCTTCAAGAAGCTCCCTTGGATGCTGAGGCGCTCCCCGTCCGAGGGGCGACGCACTTCCGCGCGTGCGTTCGCGGCATCCTTCTCCGGCAGTCGTCGACTCAGTATCAGTCGGCTCTGATGGTGTTTTCTCTCCCTGCTGTTCGCTGCCGCAAGCGATCCGGTCAATCGCGGCTTCAGCGCTGGGTGAAACACGTGGTGGCTCGGCATTCGACCACCCATCAAGTCGCGGCAATCGAGCCCAACGAAACTCTCCACGGCCTGTTTGATCTGTCGACTGGCTCCGCGGAGACCGCATCCGAGTGGGATAGCAGCGATCCTGCGGTCGAAGTCTTGATGGTCGATGGGCCTCACAGCCCGCACGGTTTCCGCCGCCAGGGCGGCGGGGATGGGGGCGGGGATCCGTCGCACGTCCATGAAGAATACCGACCCGAGCCCCTCTCTTCGCAGCAGAGGGATGAACTTCGTCGCCGCAACATGGATGCACTCCACACGCCCATCGTTGGAGAAACCCCTGAGGCTCGGGCCTTGGAGGAGGTGCGCCTAGCTAACTTGGTTGAGCGCACTTGACTGGATAACCTTCAGCGTGCTCTCGACGAGCGCGCCTAGGAGCGGATCCATGAGTCCAGTCGACGACAGCTTTTCCCGCCTCCACCTAAGGTATACCACACTCCGATTCAGAATCTCATAGCTGCGGCCCGAATAGCAGAGTCGATCCAACCTTCCCAATCAGAACCTGGCAGAGGGTTGATGCAGATCCGGGCCCTGCTCAGGGCAGCAGGAGAGCAGAATACAGCAGTATCTCAGTCGCCTAATAGGATTCACAGTAGATCCATTGCAGCGAACACGGTTCAGTCGGCTCACAGCCCAAGATCGCCTTCGCGGTGTGAAGGCCGTGGGCAGTATGATCATCCACTCGACTGTGACAATCGTCGTCGGGGACCCACGCCTCCTCCGAGGAGTGCGTCGTATGTGCCTTGGTGGAACAATGACAGACACCATCACAGTGATGAGCGCAGGATTTCAGTCGACCCAAGGGAACCAGGCTTCGACGCGAGGTCTATCCTCGTTCAAGGCCTGGTCGACCGGAACAGAGCACATCGAGAAGACCCTGGCAGAGATCGTCCAAGTGGCAGCCGAGTGCATATTTCTGGTCCCGGGTGTTTTAGCAGAGCCATCAGGGTAGCAGTGATACCTCCCAACTTCAGGTTGGCGTCCAGGGTCAGTAAGTTCACCGGTGAATCCAAGCCTGAAACTTGGCTTGAAGATTACCGAGTGGCTGTGCAGATTGGAGGCGGTAATGACGAGATAGCGATGAAGCATCTCCCTCTTATGTTGGAAGGGTCAGCCCGAGCGTGGCTAACTCAGTTGACTCCAGGAAGTATTCACAGTTGGGAAGAGCTATCCCGAGTGTTCGTGAGAACTTTCGAGGGCACGTGCAAGCGACCAGCAGGATTGCCCGAGTTGCAGCACTGTGTGCAGAAGCTGAATGAGACTTTGAGGGAGTTCATCCAGAGATGGTCCACTTTGCATCATACCATCGAGAATGTTTCAGAGCGTCAAGTTGTATGTGCTTTCAAGGAAGGCGTTAAATACAGGGAGTTGGTCTTGAAATTCGGTTGAACTGGGGATATGACTCTGACTCGAATGATGGAGATAGCCACCCGGTACGCTGATGGGGAAGAAGAGGATCGACTCCGTAGCGGGAAGAGCAAACTAGTCGGCCAAGAGGCCGGTGGAGGTAACTCCAGTCGGAAACAGAAGCGTAAGGCCGAGCCAACGGCACCTGGAGAGATTGCAGCAGTGAATCAAGGAAAGTTTAAGGGAAAACCTAAGGGGCCTTGTCCCCCTAAGAAAGTGAAGGATAAAGAAGGGAATGATGTGCTGGATTTGCCGTGCCACATCCACATGAAGAAGGATGAGGAAGGTAATCTGATTTACCCAAAGCATACCACCCAGCAGTGTCGACTCCTAATCCAGCAGTTCCGAGAGAAACAACCCAATGAGAAGGAGAAGGAGTCAGACCAAGGTGAAGATGAAGAGGAGGACGATGGTTATCTAATTCCACTCTGATGATATTTGCTGACGTTGAAAGCAAGAGTCGATTAAAGGTCATCAACAGGGAGGTGAACATGGTCGCTCATGCGGCGACGACCACCTACCTGAGATGGTCTCAGACAGTCATTACGTTCGACCAGTCTGACCATCCTGCTCATGTGGCCACCCCTGGGAGGCAAGCACTGGTGGTCAACCCCGTGGTTGGAGGCACTCGACTGACAAAAGTACTGATGGACGGTGGCAGTGGTCTGAACATCCTCTACGCTGAGACCCTGAAGGGGATGGGCATTCCGATGTCCAAGCTTAGCGAGAGCAATATGAGTTTTCATGGCGTAATCCCTGGAAAGAAAGCCGAGTCACTCGGCCAGATCGCCCTTGACGTGGTTTTCGGTGACTCCAAGCATTACCGAAAGGAGAAGTTGACATTTGAAGGTCGTGGATTTCCAGAGTGCCTATCATGCATTTGGTAGGCCAGCCTATGCACGTTTATGGCTCGACCATGTTATGTGTACCTCAAACTGAAGATGCCTGGCCCCAAAGGTGTGATCACAGTTACTGGCAATCGGCAGAAGGCTGAGGAATGTTTCCAGAAAGGTTCCAAATCGCCGACGCACAGATGGCAGCAGTCGAGTTCCAAGAATATCAGAAGAATGCAGATCTGAATGACTTGCTACGAGCCAAGAAGCCTGCCACAGATTCCGCATTCCAGTCGATTGGTGATACGAAGCCAGTTCATATTCACCCGACAGATTCCAATGCTGCACCGACTCATATATCAACAATGCTCGACAACAAATAGGAAGAAGCGCTCGTTCAGTTCCTCCGTGAGAATTGGGACATCTTTGCATGGAAACCTTCTGACATGCCAGGTGTGCCCAGGGGACTGGCCGAGCACCGTTTGCGTTTCGACCCCAAAGTAAAGCCCGTCAAAGAGCACCTTCAGCGGTCCGCCGTGCAGAAGAGGAAAGCAATTGGCAAAGAAGTGGCTCGACTGTAGGCAGCAGAGTTCATCCGTGAAATCTACCACTCCGAGTGGATAGCCAATGTAGTCATGGTTCCTAAGAAGGATGATTCACTTCGTATGTGCATTGATTTCAAGCATATCAATCGGGCCTGCCTGAAAGATCACTTCCCTCTCCCTCGCATCTATCAGATTGTTGACTCGACTGCGAGGTGTGAGCGCTTGCCTTTCTTAGATGTGTATTCCGGATACCATCAGATCCGATTGTATGGTCCCGATGAAATAAAAACAGCCTTCATCACCCCATTCGGGTGCTTTTGCTATGTCACCATGCCTTTCGGTTTGAAAAATGCGGAGCCACATTCATGAGAATGATTCAGAAGTGCCTGCTCACTCAAATCAGTCGGAATGTGGAAGCGTACATGGATGACATTGTGGTCAAGTCTCGCAAAGGTTCCGACCTATTAACTGACCTTGCAGAAACCTTTGCCAACCCGAGGAGGTACGATATCAAGCTTAATCTATCAAAATGCACATTCGGGTTCCAGGAGGAAAGTTAGTCGGTTTTCTCGTTTCCGAATGAGGGATCGACGCCAATCCAGAAAAAGTTGATACAATCCTCCGAATGAAACGCCCCGTGCGAGTGCATGACGTTCAGAAGCTGACTGGTTGTCTGGCCGCCCTGAGTCGATTCATTTCTCGTCTCGGTGAAAAGGCCTTGCCTATTTACCGATTGATGAAGAAGTCTGATAAGTTCGAGTGGACTGATGAAGCTGATGCAGCGTTTGCAAAGCTCAAAACCCTGCTTTCCACCCAGCCGGTGCTCACTGCGCCAATCAGCAAAGAGCCTTTACTGCTTTACATTGCAGCCACCGGACAAGTTGTCAGCACAGTACTCACGGTCGAGCGAGAAGAAGAAGGAAAAGCTTACAAGGTTCAACGCCCAGTCTATTATCTCTCTAAAGTTTTGACTCCATCCAAGCAACGATACCCACATTATCAGAAGCTTGTGTATGGAATATACATGACCATGAAGAAGGTCACACACTATTTCTCTGACCACTCCATTACAGTCGTCAGCGACGCGCCACTATCTGAAATTTTGAATAATGGAGACGCAACTGGTCGAGTGGCAAAATGGGCGATTGAACTCCTTCCATTAGATATCAAGTTCGAGGCAAAGAAGGCTATCAAGTCCCAAGCAATTGCAAATTTCCTTACCGAGTGGATTGAGCAGCAATTGCCGACTCAAGTTCACTCGGAGCATTGGACTATGTTCTTTGATGGCTCCAATATGCTGAATGGTTCAGGCGCTGGAGTAGTTTTGGTATCCCCCCCCCGCGGAGACAGGCTTAGTTATGTTCTCCAGATTCATTTTGATTCCTCCAATAACGAAGCCGAACATGAAGCACTACTATACGGGTTGCGTATGGCCATTTCACTCGGCGTCCGTCGCCTTATGGTCTACGGTGACTCAGATTCGGTGGTTAAACAAGTGATGAAGGAATGGGATGTGAGGAGCCCAGCCATGACTAGTTATTGCAATGCAGTGAGAAAGCTGGAGAAGAGGTTTGAAGGTTTGGAGCTCCACCACATACCCCGACTGAAAAATCAAGCTGCAGATGAGTTGGCCAAATAGGTTCAAAGAGAGAGGCCATTCCCTGAAACGTGTTTCTGGAACATATTCATTCACCTTCAGTTCAGGAAGATCCTTTCACTGAAGAGTCACCGCAGCCCAGGAGTGCCACAGATCCAACTGAAGTTGAAATCCCAGCCGTGGTCGACTTAGTCATGGAGGTTTTGGTCATCACTCCCGATTGGACAGTGCCATACATTGCTTACATTCTTAGGAAGGAACTCCCAGAGGATGAAGAAGAGGCTCGACAGATCGTCTGATGGTCTAAAGCCTTTATTGTGATAAAAGGACAGTTGTTTAGAGAAAGTGTAACTGGGGTTTGCCAGAAGTGCATTATGCCAGAAGAAGGCCGAATGATTCTCAATGATATTCACTCGGGGACCTGTGGTCACCATGCGTCCTCTCGGACTATCATGGCCAAAGCATACCGAGCCGGATTTTATTGGCTGCACGCCAACGAGATGGCAAAGGAAATAGTGGACAAAGGTTGTTAGTTTTACTCCAATATGTCCCACAAACCTGCATCATCTCTGAAGACTATTCCACTCGTTTGGCCTTTTGCTGTTTGGGGATTGGACATGGTTGGACCTCTGAGGACCGGCAGGAGCGGATTTACCCATGTGCTGGTAGCAGTCGACAAGTTTACCAAGTGGATCGAAGCCAAGCCCATCAAAAACCTTGAAGCAAGTACTGTTGTGAGCTTCATTAGAGAGTTGATATTCAGATATGTGTACCGCACAACATCATCACTGATAACGGGTCGAACTTCGACTTTGATGAGTTCAGAGCCTTTTGCGCTTCCCAAGGCATGAGGGTCGATTACGCTTCGGTCGCCCACCCTCAGTCGAATGGATAGGCTGAGCGAGCGAATGGATTGATTCTCAAAGGACTGAAGCCTAGGTTAATGCGTGACCTCAAGCACGCGGCAGGAGCTTGGGTCGATGAGCTCCCATCAGTGCTTTGGGGGCTGAGGACAACTCCCAATCGATCGACTGGACGGACTCCATTCTTCTTACTCTACGGAGCCGAAGCTGTTTTGCCGAGCGATTTGCTCCACAACGCTCCCCGAGTCGAACTCTTCTCAGAAGAGGAAGCAGAGCAAGCTCAACAAGATGCAGTCGACCTCCTGGAGGAAGAAAGAGATATGGCCTTGATCCAGTCGACCATTTATCAGCAAGACCTGCGTCGATTCCATGCCAGGAACGTAAGGGGTCATGCATTCCAAGAAGGGGACTTGGTCCTCCGAGTGGATCAACAGAAGCCACACAAGCTCGCCCCCGCTTGGGAAGGCCCTTTTGTCTTCACCAAGGTGCTCCACAACGGAGCATACCGTCTCCTCAACGTCGAGCACAACAAAGATGAACCGCGCGCCTGGAATGCGGAACTGCTCCGCCCTTTTTACTCTTAAGTATTTAGACTGATGAGGTGTAATAAGAAGTACCTCTTAGCTTGATTATCAAAAGACATGGTTATACAATCTTAAGAATGGTTGTTGTTGTTTATTTCTTTTGTACGCATTACCTTAGCTACGAATCCGTTTCGCCTAGGATGAAGTGATGAAAATCCTACCGAGTGGTGAGTCTGCCTCTCACTCGGGGGCTTAGCTGCAGCCCAGTGCTCGCCTAAGTTCGAAAAATCCTACCGAGTGGTGAGTCTGCCTCTCACTCGGGGGCTTAGCTACAGCCCAGTGCTCACCTAAGTTCGAAAAATCCTACCGAGTGGTGAGTCTGCCTCTCACTCGGGGGCTTAGCTATAGCCCAGTGCTCGCCTAAGTTCGAAAAATCCTACCGAGTGGTGAGTCTTCCTCTCACTCGGGGGCTTAGCTGCAGCCCAGTGCTCGCCTAAGTTTGAAAAATCATGTCGAGTGATGAGTCTGCCTCTCACTCGAGGGCTTAGCTGCAGCCCAGTGCTCGCCTAAGTTTGAAAAGTCCTACCGAGTGGTGAGTCTGCCTCTCACTCGGGGGCTTAGCTGCAGCCTAGCGCTCGCCTAGGTTTAAAAAATCCTACGGAGTGATGAGTCTGCCTCTCACTCGGGGGCTTAGCTGCAGCCCGGTGCTCGCCTAAGTGATAAAAATCCTACCGAGTGGTGAGCAACTCTCCCACTCGGGGGCTTAGCTGCAGTCCTGTACTCGCCTAAGTTTGAAAAAATCCTACCGAGTGGAGAGCAATCCTCCCACTCGGGGGCTTAGATGCAGTCCCGTACTTGCCTAAGTTTGAAAAATCCTACCGAGTGGTGAGCAAACCTCCCACTCGGAGGCTTAGCTGCAGTTTCGTACTCGCCTAAGTTTGAAAATAATCCTACCGAGTGGAGAGCAATCCTCCCACTCGGGGGCTTAGCTGCAGTCCCATACTCTCCTAAGTTTGAAAAAATCCTACCGAGTGGAGAGAAATCCTCCCACTCGGGGGCTTAGCTGCAGCCCAGTGCTCGCCTAAGTTTGAAAAACCTTACCGGGTGGTTGACAGGAACGTCAAGACCATTGCGGAGTGCCTTGCTTTTTTTGCGGAGTGCCTTGCTGATGAGCTGATCAGTGCTACTCAAGGATCACCCAATCGATTGACAGGAACGTCAAGACCATTGCTGAGTGCCTTGCTGATGAGCTGATCAATGCTACTCAAGGATCACTTAATCGGCCGACTGGAACGTCAAGACCATTGTTGAGTGTCTTGCTAATGAGCCGATCAATGCTTCTCGAGGATCGCCCGAACGGTCGACTGGAATGCAAGACCATTGCTGAAATGCCTCGCTGATAAGCTGATCAATGTTGCTCAAGGATTGCCCGATCAGGCGACTGGCCATCCTTTTCCAGAAGTTGCATCAAGCAAACAGACAACAATTTGAGAGAGAAACGAATTTCGTTCGAAGACAGATGAAATATATGAGATGATAAATCCAAAGTTTATTAATCGCAAAATAAAGTGCTCGGGCATCAGGCCCGAAGGGGTTTTAATGGTTACAAATCCACTCGGCATTCCCATACAAATAAAAGCGGTGGCATAATGTTTTTTAATCACTCGGCGGGAGAAGGACTAGCCGGGTCGCAGAAACTGTCAAGATCGATGTTGTCGGTGATGCGAGTGGCTGCCTCGAGGAAAGTGTCATCAAGTCCTAGAAGGAGTGCTTCTTAGTGTTTGCCACTTTGAGAGCTGCCAGCTTGTCTTCCTTAGCCTCCTTGTAGTGCACTCGGACCAAAGACAAGGCGACATCAGCACCACAGCGGGCAGAAGATTTCTTCCACTCTTTCACTCGGTCTGGAATCTGATTTAGCCGAGTCATCAAGGACTCGAGGTCTTGAGACATTTCCTCCTGAGGCCAGAGTTCGGCGTCCACTCGGGCCATCGCCGCTTTCAGCCGAGCCAGATAGTCGACTGCACCGTCCAAGCGTGATTCCAGTCGAAGCAAGTTCATCGCAACTTCATCTTTCATGGGACAGTTGATAGGGTCGAGACTTGTCTCGACCCGTCCAGTTTCAGCTTCAAAGTCCTGACGAAGTTCTGTTCCATCACAACAAACAATGAGTCGACAGCATTGCAAATCTCAGTCGACGACAGTTATCTAACTGAACAGTCATACCTTCAAGCTTCAAGACGAGCTTCGCCGCAAGTTGTTCCAAATGAGACTCTAGCTTGCCCGTCTTGGTCCTGAGACCATCAACTTCAGCAGTTAGGTTCTCCTTGTCCTTCCTTGGTTGTTCGACTTTACGATTGGTGTCCGAGACGGCCGTCTTCAATTTCGTGTTCTCGTCCTCCAACTTGCCGACTGAAGCCAGCTTCTGGTCCGCAAGCTTCGTCTTCTCGCGTGCTTCCTTATTAGCAGCTGCCAGATCCAGATCCTTCTGCTCCAAAGCTTCCTTCATCCTCTCTAAAGAAACAACACTCTTCAGACGAGACTAAAGTTGGCGATTTTCACTACACGCATCTGCTTATGTGAAGTCACTCGGTTTAAAGAGACTGAAAGAAAAGCAGCGAAAAGTCCACCAACCAGACGAAACAGTCGAATGGTTACCTCCCATGATGGTCGTTTCTTGTTTGGCAGTCTTCAGATTCTTCTTTGCCAGTTCGAGGTCAAGTTCAATGCTGATATGCTTCTTCTTCAACTCGGTGAGCCGAGCTCCAAGATCGCAAGACCTCTGCAGCCAGAAAGACAAACATTTCAGTCGACAGAAATAAGAGACAGTGAAGGAAAAGATTTACTCTAAGACTACTCCCGAATCAAATATTCAACAGTAGTCTCGGGGACTACGCCTAGTGGGTGCACTTAGCGTGCCCCCACTGGATCAAATCAAGACTCAACATGAGTCCAAAAAAAAGACAGAGAGATATATCATCAGACCTCAGTCGACTGCCAGCAGCCGACCATGGTCTCGGGGACTACACCCAGTGGGTGCACTCGACGTGCCCCCACTGATTCGGAAAGTGCAAAATTGAAGATTTTCTGAGTTCTAAACGAAGGAACACCCAGTGGGTGATCAGATATAAAGCAACATTCAAAAGTTCAGTCGGAATTTTATTGACCTGGACATTGGTCTGAAGGGCAGTGCTAGCATTGTAGGATATCTGACTGGCTTCATGCATCACTTTCACCTGCTCCATGACAAGATTCGCCTGGCGAAGAGCTTACCTAGCGGCACCCGCCGACTCGTCCGGAGTTTGATATGTAGCAAAGAGGGATGGCTCCAGAGGGGTCGAAGTAGTTGCCGGGTCGGATGAGTGGAGTTGCACCGGTCTAGCAGGCGTCTGTGCAGTCGACCCCGACGGACGATCAGTCGTCAATGGGTTAGCAAATGTGACATTAGTCCAAACTATCGCCTCAGGCGTCGGTGTCGACTGAGGGATTTGGACTTCAAGTCTCCTCCTACTCGAACCTCCACTCTTCTTCTTCCTCTCCTGTATAGGAACTTCTTCGTCGTCGTCGTCAGGAAGCACAACGATGTCTTGCGGAGCTACATAAGAAAAGAAGTATCAAATTTCCAGTCAATCGACCACCCACTCGGTTAAACAGAACTGGGTTGGATGAACTTACCAGCTCGTGAGGTGGCTTCTTAGTCTCCTTGTGCCTTGTCAACATCCATGTCAGTGGCAGCAGAGGTGGGGCTGGAAGGACACAAGAATTGGTCAGTCAGATCAAGAAAACCTTCAGTCGACTTACGGAAACACAAACAAGATACCCACCCTAAGGCAACGGGGACGTCCATCTTGATTCGCGGCAATGTCTTTCGGGTCTTGGAGGGGGCAACTTTAGGCTGCTTGGCCACCTTCTCCGTCGGCTCCGGAGTCGACGTCCGAGTGCGCTTCTAAGTACTGACACTCGGACCCACGCCTTTCCCGCACCCGCTGACCGGATCATGCTACTATTTGGATCGATGTTCGGAGCGTGGCGGCGAGTCGACTTCCTCCTCCTCGTCCGATTCCTCGCTCTCCTCCTCCTCATCGTCTCCCTGAGAATCCCACTCGGCACTATCCTCCGCATTGTCCTCCCCCTCCTGGGCATGTTCCAAAGCCTGTTCACCATTGGGCATCGAATGCATCTCAGTGAACACCCGCAGAACAAATTGGTCGAACAAGAGTCGGTCAATATCAAGTGCAGTCGGAGCATGAATGAGAAGCAGTCAGAATGAAAAGCGTACCTTGTCGGGTGGGTTTACGCTGCTAAAGGGAACGACTCGCCTAGATCCTCTGGGATTGTCCTGATTGCCAGTGATGCTCCTCGGCCACAAGGCTACTGTTTTAGACGGCACTTCTTCCGGATGGACCCGAGCGGTGTCGTCCAGCCCGGAATACAGCCACATCAGGTGATCGCGGGCCTGGAGAGGTTGGATGCATCGACTAAGGAACACCTCCAACAGATCCAGACCCGTAACGCCATCATTGATAAGCTGAACCACCTTATCCACCAACATCCTCGTCTCCATGGTCTCGCCAGCAGCCACTTTCATTGGAGCAGGAGTCTGGACTCGGTCAAATGAGAAGTGGGGAAGGCCAGTCGACTGACCTGGAGTCATGGCATCTTGGCAATAGAACCAAGTCGACTGCCAGCCTCTAACAGAGTCAGGAAGGGTCATGGCAGGAAAGGCACTCCCTTTTCTCTTTTGGATACCTAAACCCCCACACATCTGGATGACATGGGCTTTCGAGTCACTCGACTTTGCCTTTTTTACCGACTGGGAACGAATGGTGAAGATGTGTTTGAAAAGACCCCAGTGTGGTCGACACCCCAAGAAGTTCTCGCACATCGACACGAAAGCGGCTAAATGCGTGATGGTGTTGGGGGAGAAATGGTGGAGTTGAGTGCCGAAAAAGTTCAAAAACCCCCGAAAGAAAGGATGCGGGGGAAGCGAAAAGCCACGGTCGACATGGGTGGAGAGCAGAACACACTCACCCAGTCGAGGTTGAGGACTCATCTCCCCCTCCGGCAGCCTCGCCGCTCCCTTGGCGATTAACCCCGACTCCGCCAGCTCGTCCAGGTCTGCCTGTCGAATCGAAGACCGGATCCAATCGCCCTGGATCCAGCCCGGCGGCAGCCCCGCATGCGACGACGACCCCGTTGCTGCTTCTTGCCCTTTGCCACCTCCTTCGTCTTCTTTGCGTGCTCTAGCGCCGCCGTCTTGTCCTTCACCATGGCGACGGGGCAGCGGCGTCGGAGCGGAAGAGTAAGGTGCGGCGGAGAAGCAGATAAAGAAGAAGGAAGAGAAGATGCGCACAGTGCGGACGCCTCGGTCTGGTCACCTTATAAGAGATCATTTCCGAGTGACTGACGCGTGGGGCCGGACGATCCCGTCAAATCCCGCAACAGTCACGTGCAGCGTACGTGGCAAAAAAGGCAACGCGGGAATAGAGGAATCAATGTTTATCCACTCCGCCCACTTCGGCAACCCCCCGTCCGGCGTGCTTCCCCAAAATTTCATATCCTGGGAAATCCGGGATACACTACAGATAATCGCGCCCAGGATCCCGCGCTCCAACACAACACTCGGCACATGAGATCAACAGTTCACTCGAGTGTCCGCTGAATGGATCAAGGCGACTGAGTCGACATGAAATACCGACGCAGGCGTTCAGACTTGCAGAAAGCACTCTCGAGGTCCCGAAGCTCAGAACAGGTTCAATTTCAGCCTACTTTTCACTTGCACCTTAATCCATTCGGGGGCTACTGATGAGGATACAGACCTGGGGTAGGGTCATAGGCCTGACCTACACGTCCTACCCAAGGTCGCTACCCCAGAAGATAAGAAGACCAAGAATCCACTTGATGATGCAATCACTCGACTATCATTCCTTACCTTCACTCGACCATATGGGAAGCACTCGACTATGTCGAAGACCAGGAGTCGGTAGGACATACAACGGTCGGGCATTCACTCCTTAGTCTTCATGAGCATTAAGAACATTCAAGACTGCTGTTACCTGTAACGCCCCCACTTTATGTACATTAAGCCCTTTGTAATGGAGGGGGCGGGGGTCCTGGCGCACTCTATATAAGCCACCCCCTCCTCTAGGAAAAGGGTTCACACCCCCTGTAACACAACACACATAATCCAATCGACTACCCCCGGGCACCGAGACGTAGGGCTGTTACTTCCTCAGAGAAGGGCCTGAACTCGTAAACCTCGTGTGTACATCTCCGCCATAGCTAAGATCTTGCCTCTCCATACCTACCCCCCCCCCCATTTCTACTGTCAGACTTAGAACCACGACACTAGCCTCAACCCAAAATTCCCTCCCCTTATCCTTGTGCATGATCTTGTTTAAATGCGTTGATCTTGTTTTGTAAACTCATGATTTTGTCTCTTATTTTATTGATCCTATTGTAGTATTCTTCATTTGATCATTTAAAAGTAGGGGATGCATAAGTAACTTCAACAAAAGAAAATTATAGAAAATTGTGTCCCTCTAGTTCGTCTTGTTATTGGAAAAAAGAAGAAAGAATGTATGTGAATGTTTCTCTAAGTTCACTTATAGGCTACTCATCCATGAATGCAATTTTACATTGTTTGGTGCCATCTAGTTCATGCTTATCACTATCCAATTTTATAAATTAATACCATTTTTTATTCCATCGCAGAAAAAATCGTGATATGTTTGTGCTCAAATGCTAAAATGTGGTATATATGTGTTGAAATTTTGAAGTATACATGTTGAAAGTTTGTGTATATATGCGGACATGCTAAAAATACATGGTGAAATGTGAATTAAGAAAGGTGGCTGATATGGGTATTTTAAACCGCAGGTGTTGGGGATATAACTACTGAGTGTGAACCGCCCAGGAGGGGCCGGTTCACCCTCAACTATATTGAAGCCCACGAAGACTCAGAAGATGGCGCTTTATATGAAGCTTAGAGGCCCGGAGCCCAAAGGCGGATTAGGGCCCATAGTGGTAAACCGCCATAGTCATGTAACTTGTCTTGTAAGATAAGGAAAGGGGAGACTGAGCCGAACACTTCTATTAGTCGGCCTCGGGATTCTGTAAACCGGTCGGGCGTCAACCCGTGTATATAAGGGGACGACCCGGCGGCGGTTCAGGGACAGGAAACACAACTCGATAGCCAGGCATAGCTTGTTTAGCTCCCTGGTTAGCGAGACCCCAATAATCCCATCACAACTAGACGTAGGCTTTCACCTTCGTCGAAGGGGCCGAACTAGTATAAAATCCCTCATGTCCTTACTCCGGTTTAACCCCTTTAAGCTAACCCGTCGCGATGGCTCCATGACTAAGTCCTTACACGAGGACATCTGACGTGATATTTCCATGACAGTTGGCACCCACCGTGGGGCTATCGCACGATGGTTTCGAGTTCTTGAAGGGCAGCTTTGAAGGACTCAAGGGATACGTGACGGGCCGGATGACCAAAAGTTGTCGTGGCAAGCTTTACATCAACGATATAGGCTGGGGCCCCGAGGCCGGCTCAATCGAGTATGGGTACCGGGTCCCCTTCAGCGGAATTCACGTCTTCATCGGCAAGATCGGCGAACCGGGCCCTGAGCCGGGCATCTGCACCACCTCGTCGAGATAGCTCAGCGTGCAAGTCCCTCCCTGGTTCAGACTCCCGTGAAGCGTGCGTTCGTAGGATGTGTCCATGGGATCAGATCTGAACCGGTGTCTGAGGGTGACATGATCGCTTATTCCGATGGCGACTCATCTGGTGAAACCGAATCCTTATACCAAGTTCAGGATGGCGTGTTTGAAGGGTATTCCGATGGCACCAGTATTCCGGAGTTCCTTGAAACGCCGAACCACGTTGGAATCTTCATGGCTGGAACACAGCCAACTTTGCAAAACTCTACTGTAGCAGCGTCTGGACCGGTAGCAGGGGCAGGAAGCTCCGTGCGCCGGCCGGCTCAAGTTCTCTCCGGGTTGATGGATGCCTGGGCGGTCTTGCTAACCACTATAGTTACGCCAGCAACGCAGGATCAGCACAATGCGGACATTGCTAGCCTGAAGGATCAGATAACACAAGCCAAAGCGGACTTAGCAGCTGAGGAAACCAGGATGGCTGAGGAGCGGGCCGCTTTAGACGCCCAGGCGCAAAGAATTGAAGCTGAGAATTATCGGCTTTTGATGGATCAGAACGCTTTAAATCAAGTGTCCAGGAGGAAACATCAATCTTGCTTGCCAGCGGATTACAATGCAATGAATCTCTTTGGAACGCCGGGGGCAGGAACTAGTAACCCGCCAGCAGTAAACCGGAATACCGATCCAAGGATCGGAGCTCCGGAGCAACCTCAGATGATGGGGCCGCCTCAGCGTACGGACAACCCGCCGCAGTACACCACACCTCCGCCGGGTCACTTTTCTACCCCATTGGATAATATGATAGCAGCGGCATCCCGGCTGACTGCTATTCCAATCGAAGGTGAATCGCCGGCAGCGGTTGAGACGCGGCAGGCCAGTGATCTTCTTTAGACAGCTTTGACACAACAGTAAGCTTATTCATACAGCCGAGGAAGGGTTCACTCAACTCCACGGCCGAGCAAAAGCTATAGCAGGCATATGGATGAACCGGAGGTGTCTAGCAGTGCGTGGCGTCGCATTGTCCCTCAAGGACCTAATCCGGCGCGTGGCAATTTGAACGCTTAGTATGTGGTGGATAATGGTAGGGCACGAAGGGAGGCCGCTTTAGCAGCACAACATACGGGTCGATATCAACCCGCCCCGGTTCAGCCAGCAGCGTCAGTAGACCGAGGTGTCGGAGTTGCTTTCAGCTCGTGGGGAGTGTCGTGCCCTATTCCAGCTCTCCATAACGTGTGACTGCCTAAGGACTTCAAGGGTCTGTGTAAGGTGCCGAATTACACCACTGATCAGCCACCCGAGGCGTGGGTGGAAAGCTATGAGATGGCAATGGAAATGCTGGACGTTGATGAAGCAGCATGTGCAAAATACTTCACGGTGATGTTGGAGGGGACAACCCGGACTTGGTTAAAGAACTTACCACCTAACTCCATCGAGTCATGGGACCAGTTGAAGGCCCAGTTTATAGCCAATTTCAAGGACACGTGTAAACAGCCTATGTCTATAGTGGATCTTGACGCCTGTGTACAAGGGGAGAACGAATCAACAACTCATTGGGTGCATCGGGTTCCAGAAGACTTGCACTCATCGGACCGTATTAATGCCAGCTCAGCAATCATCACCTTGGAGCGTAATTGCCGGTTTAAGTCACTGAAGATGAAGCTGGGACGTCTCAAGCATCACTACAACGACATAGGTACCCTCATGGCCGCTTTGGTCAAGTATGTCGATTCTGATAATACCAAGGATCCCGATTCTGATGAGGAGAAACCGGAGAATGGAAAGAAGAACGGTGGTGCAAAGGGACAGCAGCACAACCAAGGAGGTCATGGGAATAATGGTAAGTGTAAAGCAGATTCAGATTTTGTAGCTAATGCTAATGTGCAGCGCCGTAAGGGTAAACCGCCCCAGCGTGGCGGCGCAATGATCTGGAACGTTTGTTGAATCAACCCTGTCCAAAGCATGGGACCAAGGAGGTTCCTGCGACACATCTCTGGAAAGATTGTAACATTATGAAGGAGTTCAAAAACTCTAATCTTTTCCGGTATGATCAGGGTCCATCGGGTGGTTCAGGCCCAGGTTTTCATGGCGGTGGCGGTTCAAGCTCCGGATTTCAGAATAACCAAGGCAACCAGAACAATCAAAGTGGTAATAACCAGCAGAGTAATCAAGGAAATCAGCAACAGTCGGGTTATCAGAGTCACCCAAAGCAGTTGAATGGTGGGCAGTATCACGTATTTACCACTAGTTTGTGCAAGCGCGATCAGAAGCTTCACAAGAGGGCTGTTAATGCTGTTGAACCGGCGGTGCCACGTTACCTGCGGTGGTCTGAGCAACCTATTGTATGGAGCAGAGAGGATCATCCGCCCCGGGTTGACAATCCGGGTCACCTGGCATTGGTGGTGGCACCTCAGGTGGGAGGTTATAAGTTCACCAAGGTACTCATGGATGGAGGGAGCAGTATCAACATTTTGTATTATGAAACCTTCCATCGCATGGGGTTGACAGACAAGAGTCTTAAACTGTCCAACACTGTTTTCCATGGAGAAGATCAAAGCAATTACATCTTTGGCTAAACCGGCATGCATCAATGATGTTCAACGTTTAGCAGGTCGGATTGCAGCACTGAGCCGGTTTATCAGCCATTTGGGAGAGAAGGCGATCCCGCTGTATCAGATGTTGAAGAAAATAGACACCTTTGTCTGGAGTGATGCGGCTAATGCGGCGTTTGAAGACTTGAAGCGCCAGTTGGCTGAACCGCCAGTCCTTGCTGCTCCGGTCAACAAAGAGCCCTTATTGTTGTACGTGGCTGCTAATGCTCGTGCTGTCAGTGTGGCAATGGTGCTGGAGCGCAAAGAGGCTGGTAACGAGTACCCGGTTCAATGACCGGTTTACTATATCAGTGAGGTGCTTATTGAGTCAAAGTAGTGATATCCGCATTGGCAGAAGCTTGTATATGGGGGTTTTACGGCAAGCCGGAAGCTCAAGCAATATTTCCAAGGCCATCCAATTACAGTGGTTAGTTTAGCTCCATTGGGTGATATAATTCAGAACAGGGAGGCAACTGGCTGGGTTGCAAAATGGGCAATTGAGCTTGGTCCACATGGTCTAAAGTATGTGCCTCTAACAACTATAAAATCTCAGGCACTTGTGGATTTTGTCAACTATTGGACTGAGTTGCAGGCGCCGGAGGACAAACGGGATAATACATACTGGACTATTCACTTTGATGGGTCCAGGCAATTGTAGGGCTCGGGGGCTGGCGTTGTTCTTACTTCCCCTCGAGGTGATAAGATTCGTTATGTCCTCCGTTTAATGTTCCCCTGTACTAACAATGCAGCTGAGTATGAGGCTCTGCTTCATGGACTCCACGTGGCCAAGGAGATGAACTTAAGCTGGGTGCGATGCTTTGGAGACTCTGATCTGGTGGCTCAGCAAGTTTCTGGTACTTGGGATTCTAAGGATCCACTCATGGCGGCTTACAGGCGTGAGGTGGATATTGTGGTGGGTTACTTCAAGGGTATCAGGTTGAGCGTATCGACCGGCGCAAAAACGAAGCAGCAGACGCATTGAGCCGGCTTGGATCTCAGCGTAAACCGGTACCTCCCAATACCTTTCTAGATATCTTGCATAACCCGTCTATTAAGCTGCCTATAGAGGAGGATTTGGTTGTTCCCGATCCGGAGGCTCAATTAGTGGCCGCTTTGCACATTGTGCCGGATTGGACAGTTCCGTATCTGGCGTATATGAACCAGGGCAAGTTACCAGATGATGAAGTCCTGGCTCAGCAGATTGTTCGGCGGTCCAAATCCATGGTCATTCACAATGGCGAGTTACACCCCTGCAGCGTTTCAGGCGTATTTCAGCGTTGTGTTTCCCCTGAAGAAGGCCAAGAAATCCTACAGGAAATTCATGAACAGGATTGTGGTCATCATGCCAGTTCAAAGTCCTTGGTTGCAAAGGCTTTCCGTCATGGGTTCTACTGGTTGACAGCTCATGCTGATGCGGAGGATCTGGTAAAGCGGTGTGATGCTTGTCAAAAGTTTTCACGCAGGGCTCATGTTCTGGCTCAAGAATTACGGATGATTCCCATCACTTGGTCGTTTGCCACATGGGGGCTTGACATGGTGGGACCCTTTAAACGCTCCAAGGATAAAAAAACTCACTTGCTGGTGGCGGTTGACAAATTTACCAAGTGGGTTGAAGCGGAGCCTGTCAGGAAGTGTGATGCGGCTACGGCGGTTCAATTTCTCAAAAAGATTATCTTCCGCTTTGGTTTTCCACACAACATCATCACGGATAATGGCACAAACCTCTCTAAAGGTGAGATGGAAGATTTTTGTCAGAGAGAACGCATCCGGCTTGACTTAGCATCTGTGGCGCACCCCTAGACCAATGGTCAAGCAGAGAGAGCTAATCAAGAAATCTTGAAGGGTATTAAACCCCGGCTTATGGTTCCTTTAAAGCGGACGCTGGGTTGTTGGGTGGAACAATTACCTTCTGTGTTATGGAGCATCAACACCACTCCCAACAGATCGATGGGTTACACGCCTTTCTTCATGGTGTACGGGGCAGAGGCGGTTTTACCAAGTGATATTCGTCATGATTCACCCCGGGTTGTTAATTATGTTGAAGCGGACAATGAGCAAGCACGCCAGGAGGCGTTGGACCTGTTGGATGAAAAACGAGATATGGCTTTAGCCCGTTCGGCGGTTTACCAGCAAGACTTGCGGCGTTATCATAGCCGTCGGGTTAGAACAAGAACCTTTCAAGAAGGCGATTTGGTGCTCCGGCTCATCCAGGATCAGACCGACATGCACAAGTTATCCCCACCTTGGGAAGGACCCTTTGTGGTCAGCAAAAATCTGCACAACGGATCATACTACCTCATTGACGTTCGAGACAACTCACGTACTTCTGAGGAGGAGACCCGGCGGCCGTGGAACATAGCTCTCCTACGGTCTTACTATACTTGAGCCATAGGCTTTTCTTATGTACATATTTCGACAATGTATATATTATGATCAATAAAATAAACTAGCATCCTTGCTATAAGCAGGGCCTCTGCTGTTTTTTCTCTCAAAATATCTTTTGAGTTGCATGGGGGCTTCAGCTGTCAAAGCGGAGTACTACCTATTAAACCGGCTATTATGCCATAATACAGCTCGGGAGCTTCACACCCGAAGGGCCAAAGAGAGTCTGGATGCTATGCACAGCTCAAACATAGGCACCTAATGAGCACAGCTCATCATGTTACTTGGGGGCTCCTTGTGTCAAATACTCAGGAGTTTGAAAGGACCCTTGTAGCTGGGTATCGCCCCACGGCTTGGAAGCCTGGTATATTTACCTAAAACCCCAGGTTAACCTGCCTTCATCAAGTAAGCCACTCCTATCCAGGTCATCCTGGCACGACCCTCTGAACATTTGACAGTTACTCTCATTGAGACCCTGCACTTGTCAAAGTTAAAACGGTGATTGGTTAGTTGGAGGGCCATCTTAAAAGGCTTTGTCAAATGGTTTAACTCAGCGGCCTGGCAGCCCATGAAAAGCCTCGAATTTGGGCCTGGCAGCCCTTGAAAAGCCTCGACTACACGGTCTTGTTTGCACTTGTTTCTTTTTGCTGAATTTTGTGTTAAACCAGCATCTTTGATCTAGTATGGCTTTTCAAGTCATCATTTTAAACCGGTGTTTGTTAACCCGGCTTGGGTCTCAACTAAAAGTTGACAAACCTTATTAAACCGGAGTTTGTTAACCCGGCCTGGCTTTGACTACTTGTCGCCAGTTTTTGATCATCTGGTGTTCATCGTAGCCCGGCATGACTTCTTATACACCATCAGTACAAGGTGAAGTTGTACAAAAACTTCAAGTTTTGGGTCTTCACCCTTATTACAGTCAAAGGTTGGTAAACCAACTAACATGATATCACATCATAGGTATGAGTTATTTCATATTTCGTCAAGTTTGATTATCAATCAGGCTTTGCCTTGGGCATTATGACCCGTCCGACGGTAAACCGCCAGGACAATTCTTTTTATGCAGACATAGGGATTGCATCTTATGATATATGAGCCAACATTGAAATTTTAATGATGGATCACATAAAGTATTTCCAACTGCACGATGGCAGCAGATCAAAGTATTTTTGCTACCCTATTACAAGGCACTTAAACAGCCCAAAATATGGAATTGTCTTAAACCGGATAGTTTTTGTGAAAAATCAACCGGATTGCCGGATCAAGCATCATCACCATGTTGACGTGAGGTAGATGGATCATCTAGCGTCGGTTCAACCTCCTCATCCTCCTCCAATGGTTGGAAATCAGCGGTGGTCCAGTCAATCCGGGTTAAGGCCTGAAAGACAGCCTCTTCACTTATAAGATCAGTCGGATCAACGTCAGGGGCGTAAATATGCTTACGGATTGGCGGAATAAGATTTTGCACTTCCGGAATGATAGCCTCAACCCGTTTGTTGTCAGCATCATAGAAGGACCGGTGAACCGTCAAGTTTGCTTCTTCTGCCAGTTGACTCTCCAGAGGACGCATCTCTCTTGTCACACGTTTGAGGGTATCATTGTCAAACACTGCCCCATTTTCCTGTTCACTAGGAAAGCCCTTGGCGATATTGACCGGATCAAGGTCAGCTATCCATGCGTTGGCTCAGGTCAGTGCTAACAAAGCGCCAGCTCTGGCAGCGGACCGCTTCACCTCTTCTATCTCTGTTGGCATTGTAGATAACCGGGCCAGAGTGTCCTTCAGGGCTCTTCTCCGGATCAACTTCGTCAGCATGGCCGCTGGTCTTGGCCTTTTTACTCAGTCGGGCCTTGGCGCTACAACATTCAAAGTTAGAATATAATAAACCGACGCATGTTCTAGAAAGAAACAATGCAAAAATGTACTTACCCAGCAACGATCTTCAGGGGAGGCAGCTGAGTTGTTGATGAACCGCCAGATGAGTTGGACGATGTCTGATAATTCGGATCAGATGGATTGAGTGGGCATCGGAAGAAACCCTTCAAAGGATAAAGCTTTTCAGGAGAATAAGTCACCTCTGGACGACGTTTCCGGTTTAGTGTATCTGGTAAATCGGACGATGTGATTTGCTGACCGCTATGCCGGGTTGTACGACATTCTGCAGCTTGCTGTGACTTCACAGAAAATTTTGGATCCAAATGAGCAAGAGGGTGAGATAGTTTTACTTTCTGGATTGTGCGGCAAACTTTTTGAACCGGCACAAGATCAGAAATCGGAAGAAAGAGTGATTACCTCAGAATTATCTGCGTGACTCGCCTTAGCCTCCTCCTGGAAACAATCATTGTCAATACAATGTACAAATAAGGAATCAAGTTAGTCAAGTTTTACCTCTGCATCTGATTCCTCATCTTCTGGCGGATCAGAAGACTCGGTGGTTTTCTTCTTGGAAACCTTCTTGGTAACTTTGGTCTTGGGACGAGCCTTGGCCGGTTTAGTACATTTCCAGAAGGAGCTGTTGGCCTGTAATAGTAAGGCAAAGCAATATCAAACACACAGTTAAAACAGAGGCGAATCAGTAAATAATAAGATAAATTTTACCGCTGGCGGAGGATTGGAGACGCAAAAAGGTGCCAGTCCGGTTTGACTACATGCAGAGATTGTCTCATCAAGCATCTTCTTTGTAGATTCAGTAACTTCAAGCTCTGTCATTTCTACTTCATGATAGCGTTGAGGGTCTTTTACATTGCCAATGTATTCATGCATCAAACCGAGACGGCGGCTTAAAGGCAAAATACCCCATGATACCCAGCAACGGACGAGGTCAATGCCAGTTAAACCGTTGGCCATGAGGGCCCGGACCTTGGCGATTTGAGGAGCAAAAGCCCTTCGCTCTGCGGCAGATAAGCGTGATGGTAATGGATGGTTGTTGCTAAGCCGGTGTGGACGATAGCCCGGTAGAGGATTTTCTCCGTCAGGGGCAGTGTTCCGGCAGTAAAACCAAGTCTGGTTCCAATCCTTAGGATGGCTATGATGTTTTGCATGTGGGAAGTCAACTTCTTTCCGTTTCTGAATTGAAACGCCACCAAGCTCTGTGTTGGGACCATCAGATAACTCTGTGCGATGGTTCAAGTGGAAGAAATCCTGGAACAACTCCACAGATGGCTTTTCTTGGAGGTAAACTTTGCAGAAGACCTGAAAGTTGCATATATTGGACACGGAATTCGGTCCAACGTCTTGTGGATGGAGCTGGAAGCTTGCGAGGACATCCCAGAAATTTTATGATCCGGGCGGGCTGAATCCCCGGTCTAAGTGTTGCATAAAAACAACCACTTCTCCATCTTGAGGTTCAGGAGGGCATTCAGAATCTGGAACACGCCATTGCAGGATGCTTTTGGAAGCTAAAGCGCCAGTGGTGACATATCCATTGATTTGTGTCTCCGTAATCCGGGATGGAACCCAGTTGCAGGCAACAAATTGTTTTGTCATCTCGGAAAGGAAAGCTGGAAGAGAAAAAAAATATGTCGGTTTACAAATTAAAAGGTTTAAGTGTATTTTCCAGTGTTAAACCGGCGAATTGCTGATCAAGTTCGGTTGGCGGTTTAAGAGAGGGCTAATGGTATATGGAGGATTGGTCATCAAAGGTTAAACCGCCCATATGCAGAAGGGATTGGGTTCGAAATCTGCTAAGTGTTGACAGAAATAGGTTTCGCTCGGTGATGGAATTAATTTGGATCTACCAAAGGTTCAGTAAGAAAATTTTCTGTGATTTATAAAGGTGTTAAATGGAGCAGAGAAGTTCATGCGTTCTATCAAGAGAGTACATACAAAGAGGAAGACCTACTAAGTACTAAATTGGATGCGGAGCAACTACCGCACGAGATTTATGCTACGGTTGAGTCAAAAAAGCTATGGCAGAAGTGAATACGAAGAGATTAGGATGAGTACCTATGAACGCAGATGCAAACAGGAACCCTAAGAGAAAGATCTAGGGTTATGAGGGAGAAGGTTTACCAGATGCACAGGACAGCGAAGGAACGCCGAAGGTCTCTGGTACAACCAGATTGATGCAGCGGCCTCTGTTGATGCAGCGTTCGAAGGTCGAGGGCAGCGGCGGAGCTTCAGAGCTGGGGCATCGCGAGGAAAAAGAAGAAGTGCGGAAGGGGAAGAAAGGAAAGGGCCCCCAGGTCTATTTATAAGGAAAATGGTTAAGGACCAGCATGAAAATCAAGGAGTCAAAAAGCGGCAAGTGGCGCAGCTGTCGCCTCGATTTCCGGGATGATATTAATAAGAGGAATCTTTTTATTCATTTTTTACAGAGATGACGTCATGATGATCCGTTTTTGTGTCCAGAGGATGACGTCATGGCGGTTTAACAAGGTTGATAAAGGGAAGACATCATGGCGGTTTATAAGAAATGAAGGAAGATGTTCACAGGAATTTTCTAAGTACTGAAGATTGACATGAACAGGTTCAAATCAATCTGGGGCCTAATGTTGGGGATATAACTACTGAGTGTAAACCGCCCATGAGGGGCCGGTTCACCCTCAACTATATTGAAGCCCACGAAGACTCCGAAGATGGCGCTTTATATGAAGCTTAGAGGCCCGGAGCCCAAAGGCGGATTTGGGCCCATAGTGGTAAACCGACATAGTCATGTAACTTGTGTTGTAAGATAAGGAAAGGGGAGACCGAGCCGAACACTTGTATGAGTCGGCCTCGGGACTCTGTAAACGGCCGGGCGTCAACCCGTGTATATAAGGGGATGACCCGGCGGCGGTTCAGGGACAGGAAACACAACTTGATAGCCAGGCATAGCTTGTTTAGCTCCTTGGTTAGCGAGACCCCAATAATCCCATCACAACTAGACGTAGGCTTTCACCTTCATCGAAGGGGCCGAACTAGTATAAAATCCCTCGTGTCCTTAGTCCGGTTTAAACCCTTTAAGCTAAGCCATCGCGATGGCTCCACGACTAAGTCCTTACACGAGGACATCTGACGTAATATTTCCATGACAGCAGGTATTACCTGCACCCGGCCGGGTACGGGTATGGCAACAATTTGAAACCCGAGGTGCGGGTATGGGTACTGGTTTGGGCGAAAAATATTGAGACGGGTAAGGGTTTGGGTGACCATTACCCGCACCCGAACCTGACGGGGGCCATGTTGAGACCTAACCGGCAGTGCCACAAGTACGTTGCACTATCATTATCAAGTTTGCATCTTTTGGCATCAATATTGTTAATATGTGTATCACTACGATCGACATTTAACAAGAATAGACCATTCATCAAGGGTGCTTGACCATAAAAGATATTACTCATATAAATAGAACAACCATTATTCTCCGATTTAAACGAATAACCGTTTCTCAATAAACAAGATCCATATATAATGTCCATGCTCAACGCGGGCACCAAATAAAAATTATTGAGGTCTAAACTAATCTCGAAGGTAGATGTAGAGGTAGCGTGCCGACGGCGATCACATCGACCTTTGAACCATTCCCGACGTGCACCGTCACCTCATCCTTAGTCAATCTTCGTTTATTCTGTAGTTCCTGTTTCGAGTTACAAATATGAGCAACTGAACCAGTATCAAATACCCAGGTGCTACTATAAGCATTAGTAAGGTACACATCAATAACATGTATATCAATCCCTCAGCAGTTAATTGCAAAGATGAAATTTTGTAGTGGTAGATAGATAAATAAAACACACAAAAAAATAAGTAAAGAAAAATTGCAGCAAGGGATTTTTGGATTTTAATAGATGATAAAGGTAGACTCGGGGGCCATAATTTGCACTAGAGGCTTCTCTCTTGAAAATGGCATATGGTGGGTAAACAAATTACTATTGGGCAATTGATAGAAAAGTGAATAATGATGATGATATCCAAGACAATGATCATGTACATAGGCATCACGTCCAACACAAGTAGACTGACTCTGGCTAGCATCTACTACTATTACTCCACCCATCGACCACTATCTAGCATGCACTAGAGTATTAAGTTCATAAAGAATGGAGTAACGCATTAAGCAAGATGACATGATGTAGACAAAGTAAACTCACGCTTGAATAAACCCCATATTTTTATCATTAATGGCAACAATACAAATACATGTCTTGTCCCTTTCTATCACTGGTATATAGATCATTACAAGATTGAACCCATAACAAAGCACCTCTCCCATTGCAAGGAAAATCAGTCTAGTTGGCCAAACCAAATCAATAGACCGGAGAGAAATACAAAGTTGTAATAATCATGCATAAAAGAGTTTAGAGAAGACTCAAATAATATTCATGGATAATCTGATCACAAAGTCAATATTCATCGGATCCCAATAAACACACTGCAAAAAGTGATTACATCGAATAGATCTCTAAGAACATTGTATTGAAGATCAAAGAGAGAGAAGAAGCCATCTAGCTACTAACTATGGACCCGTAGGTCCATGGCAAACTACTCACACATCTTCGAAAGGGCGGCAAGGTTGATGTAGAGCCCCTCTGTGATTGATTGCCCCTCTGGCAGAGTGCCGGAAAAGGCCTCTAGATAGGATCTCTCGAGAACAGAAGCTTGCGGCGGCGAAAAAAGTATTTTGGGTGGGTCTTTGTTGGTTTCCCGATTTTAGAGAATTTATAGAGGCGGAATTAGGTCAAGAGGGTGAAAGTGGGTCCCATGAGCCACCAGGGCGCGCCTAACCCCTGGATCTGCCCTAGTGCCTCATGGCCCCCTCCTTCATCTTCTGGCCCTCTGCCGAAGCTTCCAGGGTCTCTTTTATCCAGAAAATAATCTCCAAAAAGTTTGTGGCATTTGGACTTAGTTTGGTATTAATATTCTAAAAACCAAAAATAGGCACAAAAAAATAACAACTGGCACTGGGCACTAAGTTAATAGGTTAGTCCCAAAAATGATATATAATTGCTTCTAATTGCATATAAAACATCCAAGATTGATACTATAATAGCATGGAACAAAAAATACAGATATATTGGAGATGTATCAGGGTGCCTTGGGAATACACAAGCTTAGGGTCTTGCTGCTCCTTATTCCTTTATCCATGGTGATCTCACCCAAAGCTTGAAAACTCCAGCACACAAAACTCAACAGAAACCTCATGAGATCCGTTAGTATAATAGACAAATCATGAACTTTAGGTACTGTTGTGGACCCATTCATATCTTATTATTGCATAATAGCCATTGTATTCTAATTTCTCCATGAATTATGCCCCCTCCCCTTGATATAATCCATAGCATCATTAAAACAAGCAAACTATGCAATAGGAAACAAAATCTGTCTAAAACAGAATGGTCTATAGTGATATGAACAAACACTATACTTGTGAAACTCCAAAAAATCTGAAAAATAAGAATAGCGTGTGCAATTTTTATATCAATCATGTGTGAAAATTTCAGAATTTTATCACGTTCTAGTGAATTATAATAATTCCAGTGTGCAAAAATTTCTATTTTTTCACAGAATCAAGTCAACTATCAACCAAATCATCACAAAGGCTTTACTTGGGACAAATACTAATTAAAACATAAAAACATAATCATAACGGTACCAATAATTGTGTCAACACACAAAAACGGAAATAAAAGCAAAAAATTAAGATAACTATTGGTTTGCCTCCCAACAAGTGCTATTGTTTTACGCCCCTATCTAAGCGTAAGGAATTGTTTCAAGTATTATCATCCTTAGTTTTAATTCCATAGGTGGCCCTCATAATAGATTCATATGGTGGCATAATTCTCTGTCTAGGGAAGTGTTCCATTTATTTCTTGACTGGAAATTGGACTCTTACATTTCCTTCTTTCATATCAAAATAGCACCTATGGTTCATAGGAAAGGCCTACCAAGTACTATAGGACAAGATTAACTGCATTCAATATCAAGCACAATGAAATCCAAGAAGCAAATAATTTTTATTAGTAAGTATGAGCACATAATTTATTATACCCAATGGTTTCTTAATAGTTGAATATGTTAAGTGCAAAATTAAGGGAACATTCATCCATATCGGTTAGACCTAGCACGTCACATAAAGATTTTTGTATAGTACAGACGCTAGCTCCTAGATCACACAAAGCATTAAACTCATAATATTTAATCTTTATTTAATATTAGTTTCTCATTCATTATGCAATTTCCTAGGTATAGAAACCTCCAATTCTAATGTTTCTTCATAAGCTTCATCATAGCTTCTATAGTATGTTTAGTAAAGTTTTATTTTGTTCATAAGCATTTGGTAAATTTATCATGGATTGCAACAAGGAAATACATTATATTAAAGAACAACTATCATAATTAAAGTCCTTGTAATCCAAATTAATGGGCACATCACTATTTAAAGTCTTGACCTCTCCAAACCCACTTTTATCATTTTTGTCATTAAGATCATCACCCTCCAAACAATTGGGACGCCTTCTAGCTAAACTTGATTCATCTCCATTCCCTTTTTCATCATTTTTTATATTACTCCCTCCATTCCTAAATATTTGTCTTTCTAGAGATTTCAACAAGTGACTACATACAAAGCAAAACGAGTGAATCTATATTCTAAAATATGTCTATTTACATTCGTATGTGGTAATCCAGTTGAAATCTCTAAGAAGACAAATATTTAGGAATGAAGGGAGTACTAAACAAAGATTCTATGTGTGTTACTCCAATAATTTTAATATCTTCATCATGATTACAATAAAAACCGAACCGAATAGCTTTTTCTAGGAATTCCCACTTAGCTCTCAACCTAGTGGTTTATTCTTTACTTTCATTAATGGAGACTTAAATAGATTTAGTTGACTCATTAATATCATGCTTATGTGGCAAGGTTTTAATTTTAATATTTTCCACATCATGAGCAATTCTATCATTTCTAGCCATATCATCAACCTTATGCAATTTTTCTTCTACCATAGCATTGGAAATCTTTTGACAACTAATAAATTCTTCAATTTGGTTCTCAAGATCAGTAGGTATCCTATTATTATCATTATATGAATTACCATAATTATTAGAGGATCTTCCGGGATACGGCCTAGAATTAAAATTACCTCTATAAGCATTGTTGTTGAAATTATTTCTAGAGACAAAATTCACATCAATGGCATCATTATTTTGCTCATCCAAAGTAGATAGTGGCACATCATTAGGATCAACATGAGAATTTTTACTAGCAAGTATTTTCATAAGAGCACCCATTTTATCACTCAAAGTAGAAACTTCTTCGACCGAGTTTACCTTCTTACCAGTTGGAGCTCGTTCGGTGTGCCATTGAGAATAATTTTTCATTATATCATCAAGGAATTTTGTAGCTTCTCCTAATGTAATTTCCATAAAAGTACCACCTACAACAGAGTCTAGAAGATTTCTCGACACAATGTTTAGTCCCGCATAATTTTTTTGGATTATGATCCATAAGCATAAACCATGAGTGGGACAATTTCCAATCATTAATTTCATTCTCTCCCAAGATTGTGCAACATGTTCATGCTCAAGTTGCTTAAAATTCATAATTTGATTTCTAAGAGAAATAATCTTAGTGGGAGGAAAATACTTGACAATGAAAGCATCCATACACTTATCCCATGAATCAATACTATTGCGAGGCAGGGATGAAAACCAAGATTTAGCATGATTCCCTTAACAAGAAAGGAAATAATTTAAACTTTATAATATCATTATCCACATCTTTTTTCTTTTGCATATTACATAATTCAAACGAAAGTATTAAGACGGGATTCAGCATCTTCATAAGGATTTCCAAAAAAATGTTCTTTCATAACAGGATTTAGCAATGCAACATTAATATCACATTACTCCTCACTAGTGGCGGGAGGAGTAATTGAAGTGCTAATAAAATAATTATTATTAGTATTTGAAAATTCACACAACTTGGTGTTTTCTTGAGACATAGTGACAAGAAAGCAAACTAGCAAGGCAAACATTTTCGTGTTTTTCAGTTTTTATAAGAAGTTGAGGGAGGTGAAAAAGAGAGGAAAATAAAAAGTAAGCAAGTAGATGATAGTTTGTATGTAGGAACCTACGAGAATTGATGATGTCTCCCCGGCAATGCTGCCAGAAATTCTTCCTGATACTTGTAAACTGTGTTGGGATTTCCCCGAAGAGGAGGGGAGATGCGGTACAGTAGAGATAAGTATTTCCCTCCGTGAGAAACAAGGTTATCGAACCAATAAGAGAACCAAGCAAACTTCCCTAAGCAGGACCTACACACACAAAAGCAAATACTTGCACCCAACATGGGCAAGAGGGTTGTCAGTCCCCCTGGACTCGTTACTTGCAAGGATTAATTCTGATAGTAATAGATAGAAAAGTAAATAGCAAAACAAAATAAAAGTGCATAAATTTCAGCAAGGAATTTTTAGTTTTATAATATATTAAAGGAAGACCGTCGGGGGCCATAGTTTTCACAAGAGGCTTCTCTCTCGAGCACATAACATACGGTGGGTGAGCCAAATACTATTGGGCAATTGATAGAAAAGCGCATAGTAATTATGACATATTCACATAAAAAAATTGAACATAGTACAGACGCAAGCGCTCATACATACGCGCGTACACTCACCCCTATGAATGCACACATGCACACCCTACCCCTGTGAGCACCTTTGAGAGACTGATCTGGTGTATCATCTTGATATTTACGAAGTCACCGTAGGCGCCTCATCGTCGATGGGAGCCTCTCCTTACACTGAAAGCGCATCGCCGGAAATCAATCCAGGAACAATGTGAGCACCAGAACTTGAACCCTGGTGGGCTAGGGATACCACTGTCCCTCTAACCATCCAACCATAGGTTGGTTCACAACATATTCATGGCAATGATCATGTATATAGGCATCACGTCCGAGACAAGTAGACCGACTCCTGTATGCATCTACTACTATTACTCCACCAATCGAGTGCTATCCAGCATGCATCTATGGTATTAAATTCATGACAAAACGGGGTAACGCCTTAAGCAAGATGACATGACGTAGACAAAGTAAACCCAATCAATATGAATAAACCTCGTTGTTTTACCCTTAATGGCAACAATACAAATATGTGTATTGTCTCCTACTATGTCACTGGGATATAGAGCACTGCAAGATTGAACCCATTACAAAGCACCTCTTGCATGAAGATAAATCAATCTAGTTGGCCAAACCAAATGGATAGATTGGAGAGAAATACAAAGCTATAACAATCATGCATAATAAATTTCAGAAAAGACTCAATTACTTTCAGTGAATAATCTGATCATAAACCCACAATTCATCGGATCCCAACAAACACATCGCAAAAGAAGATTACACCGGATAGAACTCCAAGAAGATCGAGGAGAACATTGTATTGAAGATCAAAGAGAGAGAAGAAGACATCTAGCTACTAGCTATGGACTCGTAGGTCTATGGTGATCTACTCATGCATCATCGAAAGGCAACAAGGATGATGTAGAAGCCCTCCATGATTGGTTCCCCCTCCAGCAGAGTACCGGAAAAGGCCTCCAGATGGGATCATGGAAGAACAGAATCATGCGGTGGCGGAAAAAGGGTCTCAGATGGCTCTCTGGGGGATTCCCAATATTTGAGAATGTATAGAAGTGGAAATAATTAGGTGAGACGGGGCCTCATGGGTCCCACAAGGTAACAGGGTGCACGCTCCCCAGGCGCTCCCTGTTGCCTTGCTATCTCCTCATTCGTCATCTGGTCTCCTCCTGAAGCTTCTAGGGTCTCTCTTGTCCAGAACAAAATCATCAAAAAGTTTTGTAGCGTTTGGACTCCGTTTGGTACTGATTTTCTAGAAAAACCAAAAAACAAGCAGAAAACAACAACTGTCATTAGGCACTGGGTTAATAGGTTAGTCCCAAAAAATGATATAAACTAGCACAAAAGACATATAAAGTATCCAAGCTTGATAATATAATAACATGAAATAATAAAAAAGTTATAGATATGTCGGTGACAATGAAACATTATTGATTAGAAATTATATAAATTTCTTAACACAAACTAAGACTTTGTTGAAACTAGTTTTTCAGTAAAGTACTTAGGCCATATAGCCTTGGTATTATGCATAATGGTCTATGGAGATAGATGTCCAATCAGGCTTAGCCAAAATATATGTTGACAAGATACTAAAACAGTTTAGTATGAAACACCAAGAAAAGTTTCTTGTAAAGTCACATGGAAGGAGTTTTTAAGCAAGAATCGGTATCCTAAAATACTGATGAGAAGAATATGATTTCAATCACACTTGTATTCCATGGTATGTAAACAACTAGATATGTCTAGTACCACAAGTTAGTTGCAAATAAAATTACTAGAATGGTCAAATTGTTAATCATAGGACATTGAAAATGTCATTAAGTACTGATGACATATTCCTCTCATACAGAAAAAAATGAAGAGACTGTTGTAAGGAGATACATCAATACATGGTCGTTGTAAGTAGTACATGCATAAAATCTTCATGTGTGCTCCAAGCAATTTTTCAGTTTCAACTTAAATAATTTATGGTCACACAGTAAGTTGGAACTAAAGGGAATATGCCCTAGAGGCAATAATAGAGTTGTTATTTTATATTCCTTATTCACGATCAAGGTTTATTATTCATGCTAGAATTGTATTGATTGGAAACTTAAATACATGTGTGAATACATAAACAAATACCGTGTCCCTACTAAGCCTCTACTGAACTAGCTCGTTGATCAAAGACGGTTAAGGTTTCCTAACCATGGACATGAGTTGTCATTTGATAACGGGATGCCATCATTAGGAGAATAATGTGATGGATAGACCCATCCGTTAGCTTAGCATAATGATCGTTCAGTTTTATTGCTATTGCTTTCTTCATGTTAAATACATATTCCTTTGACTATGAGATTATGCAACTCCCGGATACCGGAGGAATACCTTGTGTGCTATCAAATGTCACAACGTAATTGGGTGATCATAAAGATGCTCTACAGTTATCTCCGAAGGTGTTTGTTGAGCTGGCATAGATCGAGATTAGGATTTGTCACTCCGAGTATCGGAGAGGTATCTCTGGGCCCTCTCGATAATACACATCATAAGCTTGCAAGCAAATGACTAAGGAGTTTCCCTCGAGGTGAGTGTATTACGGAACGAGTAAAGAGACTCACCGGTAACGAGATTGAACTAGGTATAGATATATTGACGATCGAATCTCGGGCAAGTAACATACTGATGGACAAAGGGAATTACGTATGTTGTCATAACGGTTCGACTGATAAAGATCTTCATAGAATATGTAGGAGCCAATATTGGTTCTGCTATTGTTTATTGACCGGAGAGGTGTCTCGGTCATGTCTACATAGTTCTCGAACCCGTAAGGTCCGCACGCTTAACATTTGTTGACGATATAATATTATATGAGTTATGTGATTTGGTGACCGAATGTTGTTTAGAGTCCGGATGAGATCACAGACATGATGAGGAGCCTCGAAATGGTCGAGAGGTAAAGATTGATATATAGGACGATGGTATTCGGACACCGGAAGTGTTTCAAAGGGTACCGGGTACTTATCGAGTCACCGGAAAGGAGTTTCAGGCACCCCCAACAAAGATATGGGCGTTATGGGCCAAGAGAGGGAACACAGCAGCCCACAAGGGCTGGTGCGCCCATATAGAGGCCAGCCCTATGAGAAGGAGAAGGAAACAAGGGAGGTAAAGGAAAGTGTGGAGTAGGACTCCCCCTTCCTTCCCTCTCCCCCTCTTTCTGTCCCCCTTCTTCATACAAAGAAAGGGGGGCGCAGGAGGGCAGGAGGGTAGGAGCCCTAGGGCCAGCGGCCATCCCCTTGGGCCGCAACTTGGCTGCCCTAGGTTGCCTCCTCCCCCCTCCCACCTATATATATATATATAGGTAGTTACCATCACTTGTGTTTTGTATGTTGTATATAGTATCTGTCGAAATTGAGAGTATGTACATGTAGTATGTAGTATATAACAATGATTAGGTAGTATATATACTAGTTTTTAGGTAGTATATACCATGTTTTGAGTATGCTCTTTTTAACGTACAAATATGTACGTATTTCATAAATATAACAAAAACTATGGGCCCATATGCAATTTTTTCATGTAACTTGCTTTGAAATATCTTACATATAATATACGAATATATTTAAAATGATAAAGTAGTATATATACTACCACATGGTAGTATATGAGACATATGGGGTAACTACCACCGGGTGGTAGGATGGATTTTTCCTATATATATATATATATATATATATATATATATATATATATATATGTTTGTGTGGGGGGGAGGGGCGCCACACAAGGACACAACATTGTCTTAGCCGTGTGTGGCGCCCCCGTCCATTGTTTACTCCCTCGGCCATATTTTTGTAGTGCTTAGGCAAAGCCCCGTGAAGATCACATCACCATCACCATCACCATGCCATTGTGCTGTCAGAACTCATCTACTACCTCCTTGTCTTGCTGGATCAAGAAGGCGTAGGACGTCCCCGAGCTAAACGTGTGTAGAACACGGAGGTGTCGTGCGTTCGGTACTAGATCGGTTCGAGCACGAAGAAAGTTCGACTACATCAACCGCGTTGTGAAACGCTTCCGCTTACGGTCTACGAGGGTATTTAGACACACTCTTCCCCTTCATTGATATGCATCTCCATGGATAGATCATTGCGTGTGCGTAGAATTTTTTTTGTTTTCCATGCAACGTTTCCCAACAGGAATTGGTCCAAGAAAGTTACTATGGCGAATTCTATAACAGAAGGCTGAGTATATTGTTGCTTTAGAAGCAACAATGGAGGATGATGAATCAAAACTTCATTTATGAGATTGATATGTTTTCTAGATGACTATACCAATGGAACACTTTTCTTAATAGTGGTTCCATAGCTCAGTTAAAGGAAATCAAAGGTCCTACCAGTGATTCAATACATGCAAAGCCGGTTTCACACAAATTATGAATTCTTGTGAAATCATGATAGATGCATAGAAATGCAAATGATACATGCAGATATGAAGTTGTCAAGGTCTGATAGGACAAAGGCTATACCATAAGCAAAACATGTACAAACACCGAATTGCCATTGGTGTAAAAAATGTGCGAACTAGATTATTGACTCTAGTGCAAGTGGGAGTCTATTGGAAATATGCCCTAGAGGCAATAATATTGCATTATTATATTTCTCTATTTATAATTAAGAGTTTATATTCTATATATGCTATAACTGCTACGATCCTGGAATATGCGATTCAGTGGAAAACTCATATGCACGTGTTGAATGATAAATGATAAAATAAGATTCCTAGTCTCACCGCTAAAGACTAGCTCAAGTGTTGTTTGTGATCATGTTTTTTGCATCTCGAGATATCATTAAGTTTAACGATAGTCTCAAAACAACATTGAGAGCATGACGTTAGAAGAACGATCATATTGAATCGACCCAAACTTGTTTGTTAAACTTTGAGATAATATGAGCAAAAGTCAATTGTTATAACACGGAGTGTTAACGTGTGTTTTAGGTCCTTAGACTACAAGAGCATCGTAGTCACTTCTTACTATACAACATACTTTGGGGTTCTCAAACGTCATCTTTAACTAGGTGATCATAACGACAACTTATAGGTGCATCTAAAAGTTTGACAAGGGACTGGATAGTTCAAGAGTGGAATTTGCTCCTGCAATGATGGAGATATATTCTTAGGGCCCTCTCATTAGGACGACATCCATCATCGCCTGGCCGGACACAAGTGATGGTGTCTTGGACTAAGGGGTACTAACCTATACGGCCCACAATCCATGGGGCGAGCTTACAACCCGCTGATCTTCACGAGGAAGGACTCCATAAGCTATGAACATTGGCGTAATCAAGACGGAAACCTCCAAAGACTTGTCATGTACTTCAAGGATAGCTTACTAGTTGGCAGTATTGGCCATCGACTATATGTGTAACCTAGGTACCCCTGGTGTGTGTATAAGCCATGGGGTTTAGTCTCTAGAGACACAATTACCAGCCTTAGGGTTTAGAACACAAACATACGATCTCGAGGTAGATCATCTTGTACTTGGTACTCCATCACGTCAATATAAGCAAAGTAGGACGTAGGGTTTTACCTCTTCGAGAGGGCCTGTACCTGGCTAAACATCATCTCCCACTTCCTCTGTGTTACCATAGTTCCTAGACCACTAGCTCGGGACCCCCTACCCGAGATTTACCAGTTTTAGCACCAACATTGGTGGCCCATGCATGTCCAGTTGTTCGGTCTCTTTGGAGCGATGGAAGCATCGATCAAGGATCATAGTCAAAACGACGTGCTCCCTATGCCAGACCTTCAAGTCATCGGAACAACCAAAAATCAAAATTACATCAGATCGCCCCTCCTTCCTCAAGAGTTGAGGGTGAGGACATCAAATCTATTATCGAGCCTCGTGCTCTGCCCCCCAGCTTGACCAATGATCTTCACAATCTGGTGCACCAGTCGATAGAGGCCAGTGGGCCTGGCCAATCAGGAGAAGTTTGGATCTCAAATCCAAAGGATAGCCATGTCGGTCCGACCTTGGCACACCAAACTCGGACGGAGCACTTCGGAGCATCAAGCCCGCAAGATGCAGGGGTCAAATTTCTAATCCCACCCACCCCCATATCGAGTAATGCCCAAATAACTCGGTACCACCCGATGTCTGGGATCTAATCTATGTAAACCAACAACCAAGCAAGACACTCCAACATTTTTGGATGTGTTTCCTCTTTGTCAAGAATAAAATTCTAGATTGTTGTGACTTATAGATCTTGACGGCCTTTCACCACAACTGCCATGACGAGGGCATACTCAACGCCCTCACCCGCAGATGCATTCAAACTTTTTTTGAGCTATCAGATTTGTTATCAAGATTTTATGTCATTGAAGATGCCTGGTTGGCTCAAAAGGAGCAGAGGGATTCAATCCGCTTGGAAGTAGCAAGACATGACATGCATATACGTCTAGAAGAGCACTTTCGATGCTCTAAGACAAAGAGCCATCACAAAAAAGAAAGAAGCTCATGAAAGGGCCAAAACTTGCCCTCGATAAGCTCCTGGATCAACCATGCCCAATGCACTCTATTGTGTTAAAAACAAACCACACTCATAGGGTGATCAAGCATGTGGCAAAGGGACGAGAGGATCTCCTCAACATTGCTAATGCACACAGCAAGCGTGCAACACTATCCTCTGATGAGGACAAGATGTTAATGATCTATGAAATCCATCCATTAAGAAACCAGAGAAAGCGAGCACTTCGTGAGATAAGCCATGTTCAATATGCGGTGACACCGGATGGGTGGCCGAACGTGCCTATCACCTTTGGGCGGCAGGATCAGCCAAAGATCGGTCCAAGCCGAGGTTCGACAGCCCTAGTCCTCAACTCGATAGTGGACGGATGCCGTGTACTTAAAGTTTTGATGGATGGTGACAGCAGCCTAAACATAATATATGAAGAGACTCTGCAAAAGATGCAGTGTGATAGATCACACATCAAACCAAGCTACACCACATTCAAAGGGATCATCCCACAAAAAGAGGCGCGGTGCAGCAGCAAAATCACCCTTGATGTTCTATTCGGCACTCCCAACAACTACTGCTCTGAAGAGTTAATCTTCCACATCGTGCCCTTCTGAAGTGGTTACCACACTATTTTGGGATGAGAGGCCTTCGCCAGATTTAATGTTGTCCCGCGTTACGCCTATATGAAGCTCAAGATGCTAGGACCCGATGGTATGATCACTATAGCAAGCAACCCAGACACAACAATCCAAGCCGAGAATAAAACATCAGTGCTGGCCCTGGAATTATTGGTCGGGGCCTTCGCGCCCGAGGAGCTAACAACTCTATGGGCCACCGTTGATAGAGACGATGTCATCCCTGACAAAAGATCTAAACCAACCTCATCCAAACCAGCTGATGAAATAGTCAAATTTCAAGTACACCCAACAAACGCCAGCAAAACGGCATCCGTTGGGACATAGCTGGACCCAGTGGTGGAAGAGGCATTGTCAAGAGGCAAATGGGCTTGGGACATTGGCCCCGAGCTAAGCTCTGAGCTGATACAAGAATACCTTGCGCTTTGAACCATGACGACTAGGGAACGGATAGATGGTGTGCAGCAGGACTCCATTTTGTGTGGGTGTGGGAGGCTGATGGCTGCTACTCGACTAGTTCGTCCTACGCCGCCAAGTTCTGGGGTAGAGAGGTGATGTCGATGGATGATTTCATGTGGAAGTCCAAGGCCCCTCTCCGGTGTAGGTTCTTCACTTGGTTGGCGCTCAATAATAGATGTTGGACTTCAGATTGCCTGGCACGACATGGACTTGATCACTAGGAGGCGTGCTTGTGTATTTGCACGAGACATCTGGAGTATGGTCTGTCGAGCCATAGGCAAGCAGGAATGGACCCCAACTGGGGGATCCACCCTTTCGAAGTGGTGCCAAGACAAGATAGGGACGGGTCGCAACACGAAAGATACGCGAGCAATCATTATTCTTGTCATGTGGGAATTGTGGAAACATCGGAACTCGATCGTGTTTGACAGGGCAACACCATCGAGAGACCATGTAATTTCTAGATTAGAGGGTAGGAAGCTAGCTAGGATCCTTAGAGGCAAGGTGGATGCCTTGGGGAATTGACCAGTGGGCTACCGCGAGTTGATATGACTTAGGAGTACTTGGGTAGAGTTGGGTTCATGTAATATGTAACACCAACATGGAGGGGCACTTTCCTTTTTTTAAAGATTCCTCGTCTTCTTCTTTACTCCGTCCGCCTAGACACCTCCGTCTAAGCGACAGTTAATATGAAACATAGGAGGATAAAAGGAGCAATGCTACACGTACAACTAACTATAGGGTTTTAGAGGGGAGGATTAACTTGTGTGTTTGTGATTGGTTAATAGGTTGTGCAGCCGGCAACATCGGATCGGATCCCATCGTGGCACAGAGGATGGCTCTCCCACCCCTCCCCCTCCTTGGCGACTCCAAGGGCGACTCCACCGGTGATCCATGGCTCCCCTTCCTCGGGATCCCCTCCGGCCACGACCATGATGGCTCCCCCCTCCAGGATCTTTTCCCGGGCATGGGTTTTGCTAACAAGGTTAGAGCAAGGTTCTCCACTCCTATTCATTACCATGATCCATGACATGATTTTCATCTAGTTGTCTCTTTTAGCCACTCCTCCTTCCCACTCAATGTTGATCACGTTAGCCTAGCCCTTGAGGCATGCATTGGCGGATCGCCTTCTGATCTTCATGTCATTCATCTCCGTGGTCAAGTTTTTAAATTCTCTGTTATCTCTAAGGCGGTTGGATTTATGATCTACCAACTTAGATCTTTTAGCTGCCCTAGTTTCTCATGTTTCTTCCATCTATGGGGCTTTAGAAGACCTGCATGGATCAGGGAATATAACTCCTGGCTTTATGAGCTAGATCATGAATGGACCACGGTTGCTAGATCCCCTCGTCGCATGCTCTCCGGTGCAAATTCCGTTCCTATTGGCACCCGTCAACCCCCTCCACCGCTCACGTGCAACACCCCGACCATCACCAACAACCCACACCCATCTCGGATCACGAGCCAACTTCGGGCGTGGTCGTTTCTTTTCAAAATTCTATCCCTAGATCTACCACCTTGGCCCAACAACCCCCACATCTGCCCATGTCCACCCTTCCAAACCCCGGCAATGACCCCCCACAGCATGCCACAACCCATCACCCTCACATCAACCACGGCTTGCTCACCCACACAGCCCTTTCCCCTCCCATCGCCACTGCTTATCGACAAAATTCTTAGGATTTATCCTTTTGTGGGAAATGCTTATCACCTGGCCACCTCCGTGCCGATTGCAAAAATCAGTTTAGATGACACAGTTGTTATCGATACGACCACATATCCCGATTTTGTTTTAACTCCAACACAAAATGTCCGCATATTGCGTCAAATCCCACCTACCTACCGAACCAATACCCATAACCAATAGCCCGCGCGACGACTCGTCTCCCCAAAACCCCACCCCACCCCCTCCCCTCCTCAACTCGACCGCCCACCCAGCCAAACCCCCTGTTCTCCAACTCATCCCTGCTCTGCCCTGCCATTGTTCTCCCTCGCCCCCTCAACTTCCTCAAGCACCATGGCCACCTACCCTTGCGACCCACTTCCTCTCCTCCCACCTGGCACTGCCATCATGGAAGCTGGCAGCAACTGGTGCCGTAGCACCTACCACTACCTTGGCGGCAAGCCTCTGGTCCAATCCGGGGACTCGGCCATCATCTCCCCAGCGCCGCCTCCTGACCCACATCAGTTTGATACTAATGCCATGCTCATATGTCATTTACTTGACCATGAGCGTGGTTTTCGCATTGCTAAGATTTCAAGATGCGGGATGGGAGCTGCCTTTGTCCGATTTCAGCATGCCTGCAACATCGACACTGCCATCGCCAACAACCCATACTTTGTTGGGGACTTGGTGCTTCGCGTTATTCACCACGACAGAGGTATAAATCACAGAGACTGCACTTTCTCCCATGATGCCTGGATTATGATGGTTAATTACCCGCTTGAGGCTTGGAGACCTGCTAAAGTAAGAGAATCTGTCAGTGGTGTTGCCAAGTTCTTAGTATGAAAGAGAGATATGTCTAATAGAGCTCGCATTCTGGTCAAAGTTAGAGTACCCGATCTGTTGGATATTCCAGTTAGTCATGTTATTTGTGAGAGTTTAGATGACTTTGGGCATGGGCAATCATGGACTAGTGTTGTTTATATATTGTAATCTGGTCTCCTTGGAGCTATGGGTGGGGATGAGGATCCGATCCACCCTGATGGTGTTATGCACCCAATACCTCTTGCACCATTTGGAGGAATTTGGCAAGATGATGATTTTAATGGCAATGAAAACCATCATGCTGCTCCAGCTTCCCATCATGCTCCAATAGATGACAATGAAGATATCCCTATGGTCAACACACCCCCACTGAGCCCTGAGAATACTTAGCAGAATCAGCCCTTCCAGCCTGCTATAGAAGCCACTGATGCTTTCATTGCTATGCATGACATGATGTCAAAAATTATGGCTTCTGCCCCAGCCATTCTTGAACAACTCTCAGGCTCCTCTGTGATTAGCACCAGATGCCAGATGATCAGTGCGGATGATGAACATGGACCTATCAAGAAATGCCTGCTAACTATTACTACGGTTCTCCCAAATGAGCCAGTAGTCTCTTTAGTTATGATCTCTGAACTACCTGAACTGTCTGAATATTCTGAATCATCTAGCATGCAAAACCCTGAGCAAGTCCCCTCCCCAGCAGTGCTTGACTTCATGGCCAGCAATCAAAATTCTCCTGTTGATGGGCCATCCCATGAGCTGGCCAATGATCTACCTGTTTCTGTTACCTCTCCGGCTATCAATAAAAGGAAGAAGGTCAACGCCCCCTTGGATGTTAACGATATTCGCCGCAGCCGTCGCCTTGCTGGCCTGAGTGAGGGGTTTAAAAATGAAGTTGCTGCCAACAAAGCAAAGAACATGAACAAGTGCAAGAAGAACCTGAATGCAAAGTTCGAACATGAGATCCTTGACCCCACTGCCCGTCCACCACCTGAGCTTCCACTGGAAACCATCCAAGCAATCGCCAGCAAGCAGTGTCAGATACCTCCTGAGGAGGATTCCGGGGAGAAACTGAAGGCCTTGGTGGATTATGAATAAACTTAGATATAAATTCAGTTGGTCTTGCTGTTTCAAGACCCTATCTGGCCTTATGCCATGTTTTTATTTACCTTGGTCCTGGACTATTGCTTTTGCTTTATTTATGCATCTGGTCTGTAAGGAGTTAAACTCCAATATTTGCTTATGTTGATGGAACATCATGTTTTATTTATACTACAAGATAAGTTGTCTGAATGGTTAGCTATGTTATGCGCAATTATTCAGTCGGTTAAGTTGGTGGAATATTTTGCTTTATTTATATTACAAGTTAAGTTGTCTGAATGGTCGATTGTGTTATGAGCAATTAATCAGTGGCATGAGAGCTTGTCAAACCCCCTGGCTGTTATTTTCTCATCTAGTTGTGAATTATGCCATAATTATGTGGGTATGATTAAATCATTACCTTATGGTCACTCTCTTCCAAATCATATCAATGAATAGAAATTGGAATTTATTAAACTAGAATGTCAGAGGGATTAATACTCAAACCAGATGGGATGATTTGAGAGCAAGAATTGATGAAAGTAATTGTGGTATCATTTGCATACAAGAAACAAAAAGAGATACATTTGATCAGGCTTACCTCGGAAATTTTTCTCCTAGAAGATTTAACCAATTTGCATATACTCCATCAATAGGCCTCTCAGGTGGACTTATTACTATATGGAATGGCAGCCTTTTTAGTGGTTCTATCATCAGCCAATCTTCCTATCAAATTACTATCAAGCTGTTATGCAATCTATCTGGACACAAATTTTATATCAGCAACATATATGGGCCCTGTCAGAATGATGATAGAGTTGATTTCTTTGATTGGTTGAACAATATCGATGCTTCACAGATGGATCACTGGATGTTGGTTGGTGATTTTAATTTAATAAGGAGTCCTCATGACAGAAACATACCTGGAGGAGATACAAATAACATGCTTATGTTCAACAGCCTTCTCCAACAAGTTGACCTTGTGGAAATCCCCCTCAAAGGAAGATACTTCACTTGGAGTAATATGCAAGATTTCCCTCTATTGGAAAAGCTGGATTGGATTTTCACTTCTGCAAACTGGACCTTGACATTTCCAAACACCCTAGCCCATCCTCTTACTAGAGTAACTTCTGATCATGTCCCAATACACATTCAGATTGGCAGTGACATACCTAAATCTTCCATCTTCAGATTTGAAAACTACTGGTTTGAATTTGATGGATTTTATGAAACAGTATTTCAATGCTGGAACAAGAACCAACAACTGGCAAATTATGCTCAAGACATTGTTGCCAGATTCAAATGTCTTAGAATGGGACTCAAGAAATGGAGCAAAAACCTGTCAAAGCTCAACACCAACATTACTGCTTGTAACTATGTATTATCTATGCTTGATGGCATTGAAGACCAAAGGATCCTGAGCACTATGGAAGCAAATTTCAGAAATATTCTGAGAAATCACATCACCAAGTTATTGGAAGTGAAAATAATTTATTGGAAATCCAGGTTTAAAATGAGGTGTGTGAAGCTGGATGATGAAAATACTAAATTTTTTCATGCCATGGCTACCCAAAATTTCAGGAAAAACTACATTACTACTATAAATGACGAGGATGGAAATCCTATCCAAAATCATGATCATAAGGCTGTAATCATTTGGAAATCCTAAAAAGACAGATTGGAAAATCCATTGACCCTCCTATGTTTTTCAACCTTGAAGAACTTATACAACCAAAGGACTTATCTGAACTTGAGGCCCCTTTCTCCATGGATGAGATAGATCAGGTTATTAAAGACATTCCATCTGAAAGAGCCCCTGGACCTGATGGTTTTAATGGATCTTTCCTGAAAAATGTTGGGATATTATCAAAGAAGACATCTATACTATGATTTGGGATTTCTTTGAAGGGAACAGTGATATTCAAAGTATCAACACTGCTTTCATTACTCTTATTCCAAAGATTGCAAATCCTCTCAATATGAATGATTTCAGACCTATATCCCTAGTTAGTCTTCCTCTTAAAATTATCAAAAAGCTTATGGCAAATAGAGCATAGAAAATTATTACTTCAGTTATCCATCAGAATCAATATGGTTTTATCAAAGGCAGAAACATACAACATTGTTTGGGTTATGCCTTTGAGTATCTCCACTTATGCCATCAGTCAAAAAATCCCATCATCATACTCAAACTAGATTTTGAAAAGGCTTTTGATAAGGTAGAATACAAGACCATTATTGTTATGCTGAGAGCCAAATGATTTGGGCCTAGATGGATAAACTGGGTAACCAACATCCTCTAGTCTACTTCCACCTCTGTTTTACTCAATGGAGTGGCTGGGGAAAAAATCATTTGCAAAAGAGGAGTCAGACAAGGGGATCCTCACTCCCCATTACTATATGTAATTACTGCAGATCTTCTCCAATCAGTTATTAATGCTACTTGGTCTAATGGAGAACTTTCTCTACCTATCAATCATGCATATGGACAAGATTACCCAATCATACAGTATGCTGATAATACTTTGATGATTATGCCTGCTAATGAAGACCAGCTCAGCCACCTAAAATACCTACTCAACCTCTTCAGTCTGTCCACTGGTCTTTTTGTTAACATCAGCAAATCCTCCATGATCCCCATAAATATTGATCACCAAGCAGTCACCGGACTTGCAGCCTCATTTGGATGTAAGGTTGAAAGCCTCCCATTTACTTACCTGGGTCTCCCCATGGGCACCACCAAACCTGTTGGGGAATGTAGTAATAATTCAAAATTTTCCAACGTGTCACCAAGATCAATCTAGGAGATACTATCAATGAGAGAGAGAGAGTGAGTGCATCTTCATACCCTTGAATATCGCTAAGCGGAAGCGTTACTAGAACGCAGTTGATGGAGTCGTACTCGTGGCGATACAAATCGCGGAAGATCCAATCTAGCGCCGAACGGACGGCGCCTCCGAGTTCAACACACGTACAGCCCGGGGACATCTCCTCCTTCTTGATCCAGCAAGGGGAGAGGAGAAGTTGAGGGAGAGCTCCAATAGCACGACGGCGTGGTGGTGGAGCTTGTGGTATTCCTGCAAGGCTTCGCCAAGCACTACGGAGGAGGAGGAAGAGTTGGAGGAGGAAGGGGCTGCGCCAGGGAAGGGGGTGCGGCTGCCCTCTCTCTCCCTCACTATATATAGGGGGAAGGAAGGAGGAGGAGGCGCCCTAGGGTTTCCCTAGGGGAGGGCCGGCGGCCACAGGGCAAACCCTAGATGGGTTTGGGCACCCCCACCCCTAGCTAGGGAACTTGCCCCCCAAGCCGGGAGGGGTGGCTGCCCTAGGGGAGGCGCCCCAACCTATCCAGGTTACATGAGATGGGGTGGGCGGGGCGCTCAGCCCCTTAGTGGGATGATGTGCCCCCTCCCCTTGCCCCATAAGGCCCCCCAACGCTTGCTGGGGCCTCCGAAACCCCTTTCGGACACGCTGGTCATCATCCGGTACCCTCGGAACAATTTAGGACTCCAATACCCTTCATCCAATATATCGATCTTCACTTCCGGACCATTCCGGAGTTCCTCGTCATGTCCGGGATCTCATCCGGGACTCCGAACAACCTTTGGTAACCACATACTATTTCCCATAACAACTCTAGCATCACCGAACCTTAAGTGTGTAGACTCTACGGGTTCGGGAACCATGCAGACATGACCAAGATACCTCTCGGCCAATAACCAATAGCGGGATCTGGATACCCATATTGGCTCCCACATGTTCCACGATGATCTCATCGGATGAACCACGATGTCGGGGATTCAATCAATCTCGTATACAATTCCCTCTGTCTATCGGTATGTTACTTGCCTGAGATTCAATCGTCGGTATCCCCATACCTCGTTAAATCTTGTTACCGTCAAGTCTCTTTACTCGTTCCGTAATGCATGATCCCGTGACTAACTCCTTAGTCACACTGAGCTCATTATGATGATGCATTACCGAGTGGGCCCAGAGATACCTCTCCGTCATACGGAGTGACAAATCCCAGTCTCGATTCGTGCCAACTCAACAGACACTTTTGGAGCTACCTGTAGTGCACCTTTATAGCCACCCAGTTACGTTGTGACATTTGATACACCCAAAGCATTCCTACTGTATCTGGGAATTGCACAATCTCATGGTCTAAGGAAATGATATTTGACATTAGAAAAGCACTTAGCAGACGAACTACACGATCTTGTGCTATGCTTAGGATTGGGTCTTGTCCATAACATCATTCTCCTAATGATGTGATCCCGTTATCAATGACATCCAATGTCCATGGTCAGGAAACCATAACCATCTATTAATCAACGAGCTAGTCAACTATAGGCTCACTAGGGACATGTTGTGGTCTATGTATTCACACATGTATTACGGTTTCTAGTTAATACAATTATAGCATGAACAATAGACAATTATCATGAACAAGGAAATATAATAATAACCATTTTATTATTGCCTCTAGGGCATATTTCCAACAGTCTCCCACTTGCACTAGAGTCAATAATCTAGTTCACATCACTATGTGATTGTAATGAATCCAACACCCATGGGGTTTGATCATATCTTGCTTGTGAGAGAGGTTATTAGTCAACGGGTCTAAACCTTTCAGATCCGTGTGTGCTTTACAAATCTCTATGTCATCTTGTAGATGCAGCTACCACGCGCTATTTGGAGCTATTACAAATAACTGCTCTACTATACGAATCCGGTTTTACTACTCAGAGTCATCCGGATTAGTGTCAAAGTTTGCATCGATGTAACCCTTTACGACGAACTCTTTTACCACCTCCATAATCGAGAAAATTCCTTAGTCCACTAGTTACTAAGGATAACTTACGACGAACCCTTCACTCTTGTACCCCTTGACTAACTCATGGCAAGGCACACTTTAGGTGCGGTACACATCATAGCATACTATAGAGCCTACGTCTAAAGCATAGGGGACGTCCTTCGCCCTTTCTCTCTATTTTGCCGTGGTCAGGTCTTGAGTCTTACTCAATACCCACACCTTATAACACAGCCAAGAACTCCTACTTTGCCGATCTATATTGAACTCCTTCAAAATCTTGTCACGGTATGTATTCATTTGAAAGTACTATTAAGCGTTTTGATCTATCCTTATAGATCTTGATGCTCAATGTTCAAGTAGCTTAATACAGGTTTTCCATTGAAAAACACTTTTCAAACAACCCTATATGCTTTCCAGAAATTCTACATCATTTCCGATCAACAATATGTCAACAACATATACTCATCAGAAATTCTATAGTGCTCCCAATCACTTCTTTGGAAATACAAGTTTCTCATAAACTTTGTATAAACCCAAAATCTTTGATCATCTCATCAAAGCGTATATATTCCAACTCCGAGATGCTTACTCATGTCCTTAGAAGAATTGCTGGAGCTTTGCATACTTGTTAGCATCTTATAGGATTGACAAAACCTTCTGGTTGTATCATATACAACCTTTCCTCAAGAAAATTGTCGAGGAAACAGTGTTTTAACATCCTATCTGCAAGATTTCATAAATAATGTAGTAATTGCTAATATAATTCCAACAGACTCTTAGCATCGCTATGAATGAGAAAGTCTCATTGCAGTCAACTCCTTGAACTTGTCGGAAAACATCTTAACCACAAGTCGAGCTTTCTTAATGGTGATACTTACCATCATTGTCCATCTTCCTTTTAAAATCCATTTGTACCCGACAGCCTTATGACCATCAAGTAGTTCTTCCAAAGTCTATACTTTGTCTTCATACATGGATCCTCTCTCAGATTTTATGGCCTCGAGCCATTCGTCAGAATTCGGGCCCACCATCGTTTTTCCATAGCTTGTAGGTTCATTGTTGTCTAGCAACATGACCTCCAAGACAGGATTACGTACCACTCTGGAGTAGTATGTATCCTTGTCGACCTACGAGTTTTGGTAGTGACTTGATCCGAAGTTTCATGATCAATATCATCAGCTTCCACTTCAATTGGTGTAGGCGCCACAGGAACAACTTCCTGTGCCCTGCTACACACTAGTTGAAATGACGGTTCAATAACCTCATCAAGTCTCCACCATCCTCCCACTCAATTCTTTCAAGAGAAACTTTTCCTCGAGAAAGGACCCGATTCTATAAACAATCCCTTTTGCTTCCGGATCTGAGACAGGAGGTATACCCAACTGTTTTGGGGTGTCCTATGAAGATGCATTTATCCGCTTTGGGTTCGAGCTTATCAACCTGAAACTTTTTCACATAAGCGTCGCAGCCCCAAACTTTTAAGAAACGACAGCTTAGTTTTCTCTAAACCATAGTTCATATGGTGTCGTCTCAATAGAATTGCGTGGTGCCCTATTTAAAGTGAATGTGTTTGTCTCTAATGCCTAACCCATAAACGGTAGTGGTAATTCGTTAAGAGACATCATGGTATGCACCATATCCAATAGGGTGTAGTTATGATGTTCGGACACACCATCACACTATGGTGTTCCAGGCGGTATTAGTTGTGAAACAATTTCCACAATGTCTTAATTGTGTGCCAAACTCATAACTCAGATATTTATCTCTATGATCATATCATAGACATTTTATCCTCTTGTCACGACGATCTTCAACTTCACTATGAAATTACTTGAACCTTTCAATAATTCAGACTTGCGTTTCATCAAGTAAATATACTTAGCATCTACTCAAATCATCTGTGAAGTAAGAACATAACGATATCCACTACGTGCCTCAGCACTTATTGGACTGCACACATCAAAATGTATTACTTCCAACAAGTTGCTTTCTTGTTCCATCTCACTGAAAACTAGGCCTTTCAGTCAACTTGCCCATGTAGTATGATTTGCATGTCTCAAGTGATTCAAAATCAAGTGAGTCCAAACGATCCATCTGTATGGAGTTTCTTCATGCATATATACCAATAGACACGGTTCACATGTCTCAATCTTTTCAAAAACGAGTGAGTCCAAAGATCCATCAACATGGAGCTTCTTCATGTGTTTTATACCAATATGACTCAAATGGCAGTGCCACAAGTATGTGGTACTATCATTACTATCTTATATCTTTTGGCATGAACATGTGTATCACTACGATCGAGATTCAATAAACCATTCATTTTAGGTGCAAGACCATTGAAGGTATTATTCAAATAAACAGAGTAACCATTATTCTCCTTAAATGAATAACCTATTGCAATAAACATAATCAAATCATGTCTATGCTCAATGCAAACACCAAATAACAATTATTTAGGTTTAACACCAATCCCGATGGTAGAGGGAGTGTGCGATGTTTGATCAGATCAACCTTGGAAACACTTCCAACACATATCGTCATCTCACCTTTAGCTAGTCTCCGTAGCCTTTTATTTCGAGTTACTAACACTTAGCAACCGAACCAGTATTTATTACCCTGGTGCTACTAGGAGTACTAGTAAAGTACACATTAATATAATGTATATCCAAAATACTTCTGTCGACCTTGCCAGCCTTCTCATCTACAAAGTATCTAGTGTAGTTCTACTTCAGTGATCGTTCCCCTCATTACAGAAGCACTTAGTGTCGGGTTTGGGTTCAACCTTGGGTTTCTTCACTAGAGCAGCAACTGATTTGCCGTTTCATGAAATATCCCTTCTTTCCCTTGCCCTTCTTGAAACTAGTGGTTTTACTAACCATCAACAATTGATGCTCCTACTTGATTTCTACTTTCGTGGTGTCAAACATCACGAATTGCTCAAGGATCATCATGTCTATCCCTGATATGTTATAGTTCATCACGAAGCTCTAATAGCTTGGTGGCAGTGACTATGGAGAACCATCACTATCTCATCTGGAAGATTAACTCCCACTCGATTCAAGCGATTGTAGTACTCAGACAATCTGAGCACATGCTCAACGGTTGAGCTTTTCTCCCTTATTTTGCAGGCTTAAGAAACTTGTCAGAGGCCTCATACCTCTTGATGTGGGCACTATTCTGAAATCCCAATTTCAGTCTTTGGAACATCTCATATGTTCTGCGACGTTTCAAAAACGTCTTTGGCGTCTCAATTCTAAACTGTTAGCATTATGCACTGAACTATCACGAAGTCATCAAAACATGTATGTTAGATGTTCGCAACATCCACAGACGATGCTCGAGGTTCAGCACACCGAGCGGTGCATTAAGGACATAAGCCTTCTGCGCAGCAATGAGGATAATCCTTAGTTTACGGACCTAATCCGCATAATTGCTACTATCAACCTTCAACTAAAATTTCTCTAGGAACATATCTTAAACAGTAGAACTAAAGCGTAAGCTACGACATAATTGGCAAAGACCTTTTGACTATGTTCATGATAATTAAGTTCATCTAATTATTTAATGAATTCCCACTTAGATAGGCATCCCTCTAGTCATCTAAGTGATACATGATCCGAGTCAACTAGGCCATGTCCGATCATCACGTGAGACGGACTAGTCATCATCGGTGAACATCTTCATGTTGATCATATCTACTATACGACTCATGTTCGACCTTTCGGTCTCTTGTGTTCCGAGGCCATGTCTGTACATGCTAGGCTCGTCAAGTCAACCTAAGTGTTTCGCGCGTGTAAATCTGGCTTACACCCGTTGTATGTGAATGTTAGAATCTATCACACCCGATCATCACATGGTGCTTCAAAACAACGAACTTTCGCAACGGTGCATAGTTAGGGGGAACACTTTCTTGAAATTTTAGTGAGGGATCATCTTATTTATGCTACCATCGTTGTAAGCAAATAAGACGTAAACATGACAAACATCACATGCAAATCATAAAGTGACATGATATGGCCAATATCATTTTGCGCCTTTGATCTTCATCTTTCAGGCGCGACATGATCACCTCCGTCACCAGCATGACACCATGATCTCCATCATCATGATCCCCATCATCGTGTCTTCATGAAGTTGTCTCGCCAACTATTACTTCTACTACTATGGCTAACGGTTAGCAATAAAGTAAAGTAATTACATGGCGTTTTCAATGACACGCAGGTCATACAATAAATTAAGACAACTCCTATGGCTCCAGCTAGTTGTCATACTCATCGACATGCAAGTCGTGATTCCTATTACAAGAACCAAAGCAATGGAGACCAGAGCTCTGATACCAGTTGAAAGGATCGAGAAGAGGTGTCTAGAGGGGGGGTGATTAGACACTAAGTACCAAAAGTTGCAGTTTTTAACTTCTTTAAGTTGGAGTGGAGTTTAGGCACAAGTTTAGCACTCACAATACATAACAAGCAATCATGTAAAGAGTATATGAGCAGCGGAAAGTAAAGCATGCAACTTGCAAGAATGTAAAGGGAAGGGTTTGGAGGATTCAAATGCAATTGGAGACACGGATGTTTTTGTCATGGTTCCGATAGGTGGTGCTATCGTACATCCACGTTGATGGAGATTTCAACCCACGAAGGGTAATGGTTGCGCGAGTCCACGGAGGGCTCCACCCACGAAGGGTCCACGAAGAAGCAACCTTGTCTATCCCACCATGGCCGTCGCCCATGAAGGACTTGCCTCACTAGCGGTAGATCTTCATGAAGTAGGCGATCTCCTTGCCCTTACAAACTCCTTGGTTCAACTCCACAATCTTATCGGAGGCTCCCAAGTGACACCTAGCCAATCTAGGAGACACCACTCTCCAAGAAGTAACAAATGGTGTGTTGATGATGAACTCCTTGCTCTTGTGCTTCAAATGATAGTCTCCCCAACACTCAACTCTCTCTCATAGGATTTGGATTTGGTGGAAAGAAGATTTGAGTGGAAAGCAACTTGGGGAAGGCTAGAGATCAAGATTCATATGGTAGGAATGGAATATCTTGGCCCCAACACATGAGTAGGTGATTCTCTCTCAGGAAAGGTAAGTTGTAAGTGTAGGTTCATTCTGATGGCTCTCTACATGAATGAACAGGAGGTGGAGGGGTATATATAGTCTCCACACAAAATCTAACCGTTACACACAATTTACCAATCTTGGTGGGACCGAATCAACAAACTCGGTCAGACCGATTTAGTAAACGTAGTGACCGTTAGGATTTTCGGTGGGACCGACATGCAACTCGGTAGGACCGATATGGTTAGGGTTAGGGCATAACGTAATCTCGGTGAGATCGATTACACAAACTCGGTGGGACCGATTTTGGTAACAAGCTAACCAGAGAGTTGGTCAGGCAAACTCGGTAGGACCGATTACACAAACTCGGTAGGACCGATTTTGGTAATAAGTTAACCAAAGAGTTTGCATTGTAATCTCGGTAGTACCGATTGCTCAAACTCGATGAGACCAATTTTGGTAATGGACATACACAGAGAGATTACAATCCCATCTCGGTGACACCGAGATCCCTATCAGTGAGACCGATTTGCCTAGGGTTTGTGGCAGTGGCTATGACATCTGAACTCGGTGGCGCCAGATAGAAGAATCGGTAGGACCGAGTTTAGACTTTAGGTTTAGGACATATGTGGATGTGAGAAAGTAGTTGAGGGCTTTGGAGCATATCACTAAGCACTTTGAGCAAGCAAGCCATTAAGCAACACCTCACCCCCTCTTAATAGTATTGGCTTTTCCTATAGACTCAATGTGATCTTGGATCACTAAAATAGAAAAATGTAGAGTCTTGATCTTGGAGCTTGAGCCAATCCTTTGTCCTTAGCATCTTGAAGGGGTTCCAAATCCTTTAGTCCATGCCACTCCATTGTTGAACTTGTCTGAAATATACTAGGTAAAAGTGTTAGTCCAACAAGAGATATGTTGACATTAATTACCAAAACCACCCAGGGAGCACTTGTGCTTTCAATCTCCAATTTTTTGGTAATTGATGACAACATACATTAAAGATTTGATAAATATATAGAGAATAGCAAATAAAGCTTTGGAACGACATGTAACAAGCATAGGCTCCCCTTACATGTATGCAATCATGTGAATATGGAATATAGAAGAATGTGAGAGCATAACCATGATAGAGTAGGCAATGTGTTACATGTATCTTGGCTATATGCATCAGAGCGAAGAATATTGAAAAAAGTACCTTCATGCACATGAGTCCTTGCAAACAGTATGTACATCAGCAAGAATTCCTCATACACATGATTGTGATGCATATACTTACCTTGTGGTCTTGAGTTGGCTTAGGATGGAATGAACCTGTGAAAATAAGGTTAGACAACACAGATACACCTACTAGCCAGAGCAAACAAAAGCAACCACAAGAGTACCAAGACTGGGATGACATATAGAGAGTGAGTACTAAGTACCACATTTAACATAGACATGTCCCCAAAGGTAAAGATGTGAAATGAATTTAAATAATTTCTTTCCCTTATATGTCTTGCTCCCCCTGAATCTTGCATGGAATACTGGGAGAAGATAGGAACAGAAAATCATAGCCCAAAGAAACAAATGAACGGAGCTAATGCAAATAAGCACATATGAACATGTCTTTCCCCTCATGATGACATGTGGCATCTCTCCTCTTGAACACCAAGCATCTGGGATCCTTGAGGATTACTCTATTCTTGAGTATTCTCTCCCCCTGGAGATCTCTCTCTCCCCCTGTGGAAGTGATACTCTCTCTCTCCCTTTGGAAGTGATAAGCTTTGATGTGATCTCTCTCTCCCCCTTTGACATCAATTTCCAAGAAGGGCCTTTTGGAATTTGTCGTGAATGTGTTTGGTCCTTAAGTCACAGCACAAAGCACTGATAAAAGTGTGATGCTTGTAGAGGACAAGATTCATTGAGTGGAGCTGGATCAAAAGTAAAGTAGGAATAAATGTCAACATGTTTTTCCTGTTGTGAAATCGGTGGCACCAAGTGGTATGCTTTGGTTGCACCGAAAGGATTCGGTTGGACTGAAAATAACAAACCGGTGAGACCAAGTTCATCGCAGAGAAAACACTTGTCACCTCAGCTCACTAGACAAGTACGATATCACAAGGATTTGCAAGGAATTAATTGAAAGATTTGCAACAAATTGGATGCAGAGAATGCAGAACAAATAGAAAAGAAATAAATCTAGATGAAGTTTTTTGAAAGGGGAAACAAACATGCATGAGACAAATGCAAGAGCACAGAAAAGAACACAAGAAAACTTCATCTAGAGATGGTCGGCGACAAAGTCACCTATGTTAGAGTATATTGACTTAGGAGTCAAGTGAGATCACTTGATCATAGGTCATACTCATCGTTTAAGCTCAAAATGGGGTTACCATTTTTTGTTTAAGCATCTTGATGTATTCACATCTTGTAGAGTTGCTTTGACTCATGACTTGGAGTAAAGCTTCTCTAAGATGGAATAACATACCTTGGGTGGTGGTGTTGAACTTGTGTGGGTTGCTCAAGGTTGATGTAGCTCATCAAGAGTTGGGAGAACCACTTGGAATTTGAGTTCATCTACCTACATGGGTTAGTTCTTGCAAGGAAGAGCACTTGTGTGTCCAAAATGACAATCATGAAGCTCAACATAGAATTTGTCAAAGGATATGTTTGAATAGTTTTGTGCTTCCTTGTTTCCAACCACCATTGTGTAGAGACTTGGTGATGTAGAGATTGCTCAAGATGTGAGTAGGTTACAATCTCATTGAATTCGATTCATCCAAGTACCTACATGGGTTAGATAACATGCAAGGTGCAAATATATCCAAGACATAAGATTATCATCATAAGAGAAATATCAAGGATTAGTCATAAGCTCATGTCTTGCATGTATCCAATGGAGTTTCTACTCCAAGTTTGAAGCATCAATGATGTTCAATTCACCTCTTAACCTGCAAAACACTTTCTCATCAAGTGGTTTAGTGAAAATATCCGCTAATTGTTTTTCGGTGCGAACATGCTTAAGATTAATGTCACCCTTAGCAACATGATCTCGAATGAAATGATGACGAACTTCAATATGCTTAGTTCGAGAGTGTTGCACGGGATTGTGAGCAATCTTGATAGCACTTTCATTGTCACAAAGTAATGGAACATGTTTCACATATATCCCATAATCTTTAAGAGTTTGGGTCATCCAAAGTAATTGAGCACAACATGAACCAGCGGCAATGTATTCCGCTTCGGCGGTGGATAAGAATACCGAGTTTTGTTTCTTGGAAGACCAAGACACGAGAGATCCACCAAGAAATTGACAAGTACCCGAAGTGGACTTTCTATCAACCTTGTCACCGGCATAGTCCGAGTCGGAGTAGCCAACAAGATCGAATGAGGCCCTCTTAGGATACCAAATGCCAAAATTTGGTGTATGAATAAAGTATCTCACTATCCTTTTCACGGCCTTAAGATGACATTCTTTAGGATCAGCTTGATATCGTGCACACATGCACACACTTAGCATGATATCGGGACGTGAAGCAGATAGATATAACAATGAACCAATCATAGAGCGATAAACCTTTTGATCAACTGGTTCACCATCTTTGGTCAAGTCAAGATGTCCATTACTAGGCATGGGTGTAGTCATACCTTTGCATTCTTGCATATTGAACTTCTTGAATAAGTCCTTGGTGTACTTCATTTGAGAGACAAAGGTACCCTCCTTAGTTTGCTTGATTTGCAAACCAAGAAAGAATTTGAGTTCACTTATCATAGACATCTCAAACTTCTCCGACATTAGTTTCCCAAACTTTTCACTAAAATGAGGGTTAGTAGAACCAAATATAATATCATCAACATAGATTTGGCACACATATAGTTCTCCATTGACCCTTTTAGTAAAAATAGTAGAATCTATTTTTCCAATTTCAAACCCTTTTTCAATAAGGAACTTGGTCAAGCATTTATACCACGCTCTAGGAGCTTGTTTAAGACCATAAAGAGCTTTGTGAAGTTTGTAAACATGATTAGGTTTCTTAGGATTGACAAAGCCGGGAGGTTGCTTAACATAAACTTCCTCCTCTATTTCACCATTTAGAAAAGCACTTTTAATGTCCATTTGGTATAAGGTGATATCATGATGATTAGCATAGGCAAGTAAGATGCGGATGGACTCAAGTCTAGCAACGGGAGCATAAGTCTCACCATAGTCCATACCTTCGACTTGTGTGTAGCCTTGGGTGACGAGACATGCTTTGTTGCGAACTACTTGTCCATCTTCATCTTGTTTGTTGCGAAACACCCATTTGGTACCGATGAAGTTGTGATTGTTGTCGGGCTTCTCAACCAATGTCCAAACTTGATTTCTCTCAAAGTTGTGTAGCTCTTCATGCATGGCATTTATCCAATTCGGATCTTCCAATGCTTCTTCAACCTTCATAGGTTCAATGCTAGAGATGAATGAATAGTGTTCACAAAAGTTAGCTAAACGAGTTTTAGAGCGAGTGATTCTCCCGGTTTGGATATCATTGTAGATTTGCTTGACAGGATGGTCTTTAGCAATTCTTGCTCGAACTCGTGAAAGCTTTTGCTTGGGTCTTGGTTGAACATCTTCTTCATCTTGTTCTTCTTCTTGGCCTTCTTCATTGTTGGCGTTGTCGTTCTCTTGTCGTGGTGGAGAAGTAGGTTGTTGACGTTCATCTTGATGCACTTCCTTGTTTTCTTCATCTTGGTGTGTCCCACTTGTGGATGCTTCTGTATCAACTCTTGGTTCACCTTGTCGTGAGGTAGAAGCTTCCACTTGGACGGACGAGGTACTCTCCTTCACCTCCGTTGGACGAATCTTGCCAATAGACAAGTCTTAGATTACTTCCGAAGGATCTTTGTCTCCTACATCAATTGGCAATTTCTCTACTTGCGAGCCATTAGATTCATCAAACTTCACATCTACCGTTTCTTCAACCTTTCGGATGAAATTGTTGTAGACATGGTATGTGTGAGAGTTTGAGCCATAACCAAGTAGGAAACCTTCATGAGACTTAGGAGCAAATTTAGAACGACGATGCTTATCAAGAATGTAGCACTTTGAGCCGAATACTCGAAAGTATCCAACTTGGGGTTTGTTACTGGTGAGGAGCTCGTATGCCGTCTTGCTGAGTAGCTTGTGAAGATACAAGCGATTTGTTGCATGACAAGCTGTCTGAACCGCTTCCGCCCAAAAAAGCTTTGGCGTCTTGTACTCATCAAGCATCGTTCTCGCCATTTCGATGAGCGTCCGTTTCTTTCTCTCAACAACTCCATTTTGTTGAGGTGTGTACGTAGCCGAGAACTCATGTGAAATCCCTTCTTCGTCAAGAAAGGTGTCCACATTTGCATTCTTGAACTCCGTTCCATTGTCGCTGTGAACCTTCTTGATCTTCACTTCAAATTGATTTTGGGCCTTCCTGGTGAAGTTTTTGAAGATCTTTTGAACCTGCGATTTATCATCAAGAAAGAACACCCACGTAAATCTTGAAAAATCATCAACTATTACTAGACCAAAATAATTTCCACCAAGACTTTTGTAGGCGTTGGGACCAAAAAGATCCATGTGAAGTAGCTCGAGTGGCCTCCTTGTGGTCATGATGTTCTTCACGGGATGCCTTCATCCAACCTGTTTACCTGCTTGACAAGCGCTGCAAAGTCTATCCTTGTCAAATATGACATTGTTAACTCCAAGGATATGATTTCCTTTAATAAGCTTGTCAAGATTTCCTTTAATCGTCTATGCCATAACCGACCTTTAGAAGATTTAGCAATAAAGCAAGTTCTAGGTTGAGCCTTTTTAGTGAAATCAACAATGTATAGATCACCTCTACGTACACCGGTAAAGACCATTTTATGATTATCTCTATGAAACACTTGGTAATCTACTTCAGTAAATAGGACATTAAACCGAAATCGGCAAGTCTAGATACTGAAAGTAAGTTGTAGCCAAGAGATTCAACGAGCATGACAATTTGTATGGAGTTATCATGTGATATGGCCACCTTACCGAGGCCAACCACCTTACCCTTTGAGTTGTCACCAAAAGTGACATACTTTTGAGGACCATCGTTTTCAGCAAGCTCACGAAACATGTCTTTATCTCCGGTCATGTGGTCGGTACATCCACTATCAAGAACCCATTCCTTTCCTCCTTCCATATATCCCTGAAGATTAGCCATAAGATCAAAGTGTCTCATTGCATCATCAAGATCGAAGTCACTATCATCATCCTCATCATAGTATCCATGTTCAACATCGTCATGTGGTGGATCAAATCCTAGAGAGGGTAATTCGTTAGAGTGATTTTGACAATGATCTTGTTTATGAATTTTTATAGCTTCGGAAATAATATCACTAATAATTCCAACATCTCCTTTGGCACGCATAAGGTTTGTAAGCTCAAATAGACAATCACCAAACATAGGATCACTAGAATTCATCTTACTCAAGGCAATAGACTTATGGAGAATTTCATCTAGATTTTTCAAGGAATAATTTGGAAAAGTTCCTCAAGAAATTTCCATATGGTGTATGCACTCTTAAGAGTAGGCAAACATCCTATCAAGTTTCTAGGCAAGCCTCTAGTGATAAGTTCAACAGTTCTAAGATTGTGAATCATGTCAATTGACTCGTCAAGGGTAGGATGCATAGGATCAACATGAGGTGCACAAGGGCTAGCAACGTACTTGTTCAAATGATGACTGAAAATCACAAGCATCTCATTTTTCCACTAAGTACTCTCCATCAAGTATAGGCACTCTATGTCTAAGACTCCCAATAGTAGACTCATCCATCTTCCTCCAATGGTGTTTAAACCAAAGCAATGGAGACCAGAGCTCTGATACGAATTGAAAGGATCGAGAAGAGGTGTCTAGAGGGAGGGGGTGATTAGACACTAAGTACCCAAAGTTGCAGTTTTTAACTTCTTTAAGTTGGAGTGGAGTTTAGGCACAAGTTTAGCACTCACAATACATAACAAGCAATCATGCAAAGAGTATATGAGCAGCGGAAAGTAAAGCATGCAACTTGCAAGAATGTAAAGGGAAGGGTTTGGAGGATTCAAACACAATTGGAGACACGGATGTTTTTGTCGTGGTTCCGATAGGTGGTGCTATTGTACATCCATGTTGATGAAGACTTCAACCCACAAAGGGTAACGGTTGTGTGAGTCCACGGAGGGCTCCACCCACGAAGGGTCCACGAAGAAGCAACCTTGTCTATCCCACCATGGCCGTCACCCACGAAGGACTTGCCTCACTAGCGGTAGATCTTCACGAAGTAGGCGATCTCCTTGCCCTTACAAACTCCTTGGTTCAACTCCACAATCTTGTCGGAGGCTCCCAAGTGACACCTAGCCAATCTAGGAGACACCACTCTCCAAGAAGTAACAAATGGTGTGTTGATGATGAACTCCTTGCTCTTGTGCTTCAAATGATAGTCTCCCCAACACTCAACTCTCTCTCACAGGATTTGGATTTGGTGGAAAGAATATTTGAGTGGAAAGCAACTTGGGGAAGGCTAGAGATCAAGATTCATATGGTAGGAATGGAATATCTTGGCCTCAACACATGAGTAGGTGGTTCTCTCTCAGAAACGGTAAGTTGGAAGTGTAGGTTCGTTATGATGGCTCTCTCCATGAATGAAGAGGAGGTGGAGGGGTATATATAGCCTCCACACAAAATCTAACCGTTACACACAATTTACCAATCTCGGTGGGACCGAATCAACAAACTCGGTCAGACTGATTTAGTAAACCTAGTGACCGTTAGGATTTTCGGTGGGACCGACATGCAACTCGGTAGGACCGATATGGTTAGGGTTAGGGCATAACGTAATCTCGGTGAGACCGATTACACAAACTCGGTCGGACCGATTTTGGTAACAAGCTAACCAAAGAGTTGGTCAGGCAAACTCAGTAGGACCGATTACACAAACTCGGTAGGACCGATTTTGGTAATAAGTTAAACAGAGAGTTTGCATTGTAATCTCGGTAGTACCGATTGCTCAAACTCGATGAGACCGATTTTGGTAATGGACATACACAGAGAGATTACAATCCCATCTCGGTGAGACTGAGATCCCTATCGGTGAGACCGATTTGCCTAGGGTTTGTGGCAGTGGCTATGACATCTGAACTTGGTGGCGCTGGATAGAAGAATCGGTAGGACCGAGTTTAGACTTTAGGTTTAGGACATATGTGGATGTGAGAAAGTAGTTGAGGGCTTTGGAGCATATCACTAAGCACTTTGAGCAAGCAAGCCACTAAGCAACACCTCATCCCCTCTTGATAGTATTGGCTTTTCCTATAGACTCAATGTGATCTTGGATCACTAAAATAGAAAAATGCAGAGTCTTGATCTTGGAGCTTGAGCCAATCCTTTGTCCTTAGCATCTTGAAGGGGTTCCACATCCTTTAGTCCATGCCACTCCATTGTTGAACTTGTCTGAAATATACTAGGTAAAAGTGTTAGTCCAACAAGAGATATGTTGACATTAATTACCAAAACCACCCAGGGAGCACTTGTGCTTTCAATACCCTTGAAGGTTGCTAAGCGGAAGCGTTGCTATAACGCGGTTGATGGAGTCATACTCGCGGCGATTCAACTCGCGGAAGATCCGATCTAGCGCCGAATGGACGGCGCCTCCGTGTTCAACACACGTACAACCCGGGGACGTCTCCTCCTTCTTGATCCAGCAAGGGGAGAGGAGAAGTTGAGGGAGAGCTCCGATAGCATGACGGCGTGGTGGTGGAGCTTGTGGTATTCCTACAGGGCTTCGCCAAGCACTATGAAGGAGGAGGAAGGGGCTGCGCTAGGGAAGGGGGTGCGGCTGCCCTCTCTCTCCCTCACTATATATAGGGGGAAGGGGGGAGGAGGAGGCGCTCTAGGGTTTCCCTAGGGGAGGGGCGGTGGCCACAGGGCAAACCCTAGATGGGTTTGGGGGGCCCCACCCCTAGGAAACTTGCCCCCCAAGCCGGGAGGGGTGGCTGCCCTAGGGGAGGCGCCCCAACCTCTCCAGGTTACGTGATATGGGCTTGGAGGGGCGATCAGCCCCTTAGTGGGCTGATGTGCCCCCTCCCTTTGGCCCATAAGCCCCCCCCAACGCTTGTCGGGGCCTCCGAAACCCCTTTCGGACACGCTGGTCATCACCCGATACCCCCGGAACAATTCCAGACTCCAATACCCTTCATCCAATATATCGATCTTCACCTCCGGACCATTCCAGAGTTCCTCGTCACGTCCGGGATCTCATCCGAGACTCCGAACAACCTTCAGTAACCACATACTATTTCCCATAACAAGTCTAACATCACCGAACCTTAAGTGTGTAGACCCTACGGGTTCGGGAACCATGCAGACATGACCAAGACACCTCTCGGCCAATAACCAATAGTGGGATCTGGATACCCATATTGGCTCCCACATGTTCCACGATGATCTCATCGGATGAACCACGATGTCAGGGATTCAATCAATCCCGTATACAATTCCCTTTGTCTATCGGTATGTTACTTGCGCGAGATTCGATCGTCGGTATCCCCATAACTTGTTCAATCTCTTTACCGGCAAGTCTCTTTACTCGTTCCGTAATGCATGATCCCATGACTAACTCCTTAGTCACACTGAGCTCATTATGATGATGCATTACCGAGTGGGCCCAGAGATACCTCTCTGTCATACGGAGTGACAAATCTCAGTCTCGATTCGTGCCAACTCAACAGACACTTTCAGAGCTACATGTAGTGCACCTTTATAGCCACCCAGTTACGTTGTGACGTTTGGTACACCCAAAGCATTCCTACAGTATCCGGGAGTTGCACAATCTCATGGTCTAAGGAAGTGATATTTGACATTAGAAAAGCTCTTAGTAGTCGAACTACACGATCTTGTGCTATGCTTAGGATTGGGTCTTGTCCATCACATCATTCTCCTAATGATGTGATCCCGTTATCAATGACATCCAATGTCCATGGTCAGGAAACCATAACCATCTATTGATCAACAAGCTAGTCAACTACAGGCTCACTAGGGACATGTTGTAGTCTATGTATTACGGTTTCTAGTTAATACAGTTATAGCATGAACAATAGACAATTATCATGAACAAGGAAATATAATAATAGCCATTTTATTATTGCCTCTAGGGCATATTTCCAACAAAACCTTCTATATAGGATCTCATTCCTGTCATATCAAGAATTGACAAGAGAATTTCTGGGGTTGCTAGATTCATGAACCACTCTGGCAGACTTACCTATATAAACTCTGTTGTTGCTTCCATGCCAATATTTGCTATGTGCTCCCTCAAAGTTCATATCACCATATTAGACCATGTCGATAAATCAAGTAGAAATTTCCTTTGGTAGGGAAAATGATATCAATAAAGGAGGTAAATGTCTGGCAAGCTGGAAGATGATATGCAAGCCAAAGCAACAAGGGGGACCTGGAGTTCTAAATTTAAGAGAACAAAACAAAGCCCTCCTTATCAAGCACCTTTTCAAGTTCTACAACAAGATTGATGTTCCTTGGGTTAAATTAATTTGGGAGGCCCATTATCAAAATAATGAATTCCCACACTCAAACAGAAGCAAAGGTTAAAGTTCCCTGAACTACACTCCTTCACTCAAAAGGAAAATATATCTATCAGGGCTGCCAAAGATTTGGAAAATGACTGTAGCTTATTTCAGTTACCTCTGTCCATCCAAGCCCACCAGCAATTTCACTTGCTTTCTGGTGAATTAAATAGCATCAGGCATATCTATGATCATGACACTTGGAATTTCAATTGGGGCAGCAACAACAACATGACCAAGAAGATCTATGATTTTCTAATGAATGGTGAAGATGCTGCTGACACTTTCAAATAGATATGGAAATCATGTTGTTTACCAAAACATAAATTTTTTCTGCTGGCTAATGCTTAATGACAGAATAAACACATGGGATCTATTGAACTGAAAGAGCATGCATCTTGACTCCACTACATGTGTCCTATGCAATGATGAAGATATGGAAGACAAGACTCACCTCCTCTTCACTTGCCCTTTCAGTCAAGGATTTTGGTGGACCATTGGTTTTGAATGGAATTCTGATTTGGATATCCATAATATGATTATTGATGCTAAGCACAAATTCAAAATTAGCCATTTTATAGAAATTATGATATTGGGTTGCTGGAGCATCTGAAATCAAAGAAATGAGATGATATTTGATGGGATACCTTGCTCAGTAAATGAATGCAAGTATGATTTTATCAGAATTTTCAAGTTAATCATGTTGAAAGCTAAAGCATCTCTGAAGGAGGGCATGTCATCTTGGATTGACAACATTTAAATTTCTATTTTTGTATTTTTGTACTCTTTTTTCATTTATTTTGTTAGCCCTTCTATTTCTGGTTGCCTCCCCATCAACCATTGAAATGAACACCATCTTATTTCTCTTATTTATTAATGAAAAATGACACACTGTAGGGTTTTACCCTACTGTTCTATGGTCAAAAAGATTGTGGAACCGGCCTACCCCTTAAAAATCAAAGGGGGTAAGTTTGTGATTGGTCAATAGATGAAAAAAGTCTGTAAAACCCTGTATTTGTTTGTATGTCTAGCATTTTTGATAAAAGTAGTGCACTCGCACGTATTTGAGAAGAAAAAAACTGTCACTTGTGCACCGGATCTCTCGGATCCACGAAGCTGGCACGTTCGGCGCTTTGTGCTTCACTTGGCTCCGTGACTTTCTCCTCGAGAAAAAAGCAAAATCCGGCTCGGACGAGCAGACGGGCACGCTCTACGGCCTTCTAGAACACTCCTCCCCCTTCCATAACAGAGTCGAGACATCGCCATCACCTCCTTCCATTTCAGGCCTCCAGCCTCCGATCTATACCCCGACCGAGCCTCGCCGGGCGGAGGCGCTCCCCATGCTACAGGCCTAGCGGCGTCAATCTCCCCAACCCACAGCCCGCCCGCCCGCCCGCCATGTTCGGCGTCGTGTTCCCGGACCACACCTTCCCCCTCGACGCCACCGCCTTCGCGCAGGTCGCGCCGGCCTCCTGGCTCCTCGACCTCTCCACGCTCTCCCTCCCCTCCGCGCCCCGCTCCGCCGTCGTCTTCCTGCTCCCGCCCGCCGCGGCCGCGCTGCCCCCGGGCAAGGCCGTCGCGGTCTACTACCAGGCGGCCGCCAACCGCCCCTTCGCCTTCCTAGGCGCGCTCGGCCCCGCGCGCCCCTCCGCCACCTTCCAGCTCCCGGAGGCCGGGGACGAGCCGGAGCCCCCTGCCGGGCCCGCGAAGCTGGGCGTCGCCGTGGAGGACGCCGCCGCGCTGCCCTCGCCCCCCGACGAGCAGCGCGCGGAGCGGGTCGCGCTCCGCGTCGGCGAGAACCTCTTCAATTTCATGCAGTCGTTCTGCGCCGCCGACGGCGGCAAGCTGGTAGTGCCCACGGATATTCTGGACCGCTGGTTCCGCAAGTTCCAGGAGAGGGCCAAGAAGGATCCCACCTATCTGAAAAGCTTTGACTTCTGAGACCAAAGCTTTAGGTATTCCCTCTCCTATTCTCAGTGTATTGGTTATTCTATTCTTAGGTTCCTTGGGTGCTAATTGGTACAGGAATGCTTAGTCTCATTGAGTGCTCCTGTACCAATTGGTGCGGAGTAGGAGTTACAAGGGCGACACCACCTCCCCTGGTAGTTTAAGATCGTGATTTCTTGGACCTCTTAGTTCGTCAGCTATGTGATCTGGTGTTAATTTTCAGTGTTTGTGCGAGTTCATGACGTTGATTGCAGCATAATGTGAATATGCCCCGGTGAGATGTGGACTCATAGAAGCTTGATGTTAAATATATTATCCCTTTATGGAAAAATGCTGTGCTGAGATTAAGCACATCTTGTGGGAGAGAGATTGGAGATTGAATGTTTGTGCGTACTGACGTGTAAACAATTTGGAACTACCAATTGCTTCAAATCTTGATTTAGTATTACAACTGAACCTAATTCGAATTGGATGTCAGCATGAATTGTATGATTCGAGGACCTATTAGATTCTTCGTTACTCATCTTTACTCCTGCAAATATAACGCCCTAGCCTAAATTTGATTAGTGCCTAGTGTGTATTACCCCTTCCAAGGGTTGATGTCACTGGCAACATACCACTAACTGGCAGATGCAGCATACTGCTAACTGGGAGATGTCTAGGATCACGCATCAGCACACACGTGGTGTCGTTGCCCTTCAAGAGCAACACTCGCAGGTGGCCCATGCAGAGAGTTTGCTTTGATACAATCAAACTCCATCCGCCTAGCCTGGCAACCACCATGACCCCTCCATATTCTGAACTAAACCATTCAAGAAACATATCCGTAGAGCAATCTTGAGTTAAGGACTTACTAACGGAGAACCACAGATAGACACGCAAGCGTAACTACAGCACCTTGATAAGAAAGTGAAAAACCCATCTTTAAAATATAATATTCAGTTCTTCTCAATAAATATAAATGTCTGATGGTTCCAACATAAATTATACAGTACTCCCTCTGTCCGAAAATACTTGTCATCAAAATGGATAAAAATTATGCGTCTAGAACTAAAATACATCTAGATACATCTTCTTTTATCTATTTTGATGACAAGTATTTTCAGACGGAGGGAGTACTAACCAAATTGAACTTGTGCAAAATATGCTGCCAAAAAATTATTTGATTCTAAATTTACTTAATTACCAGCTGGTAGTTGGGCACAAAGGAATTTATTTTTGCCATCCATGTTGAAGTATGGGCGTATCATTTTTTCCAAACCTTGAACGTACTACCCAGAACAAATGGAGTAATTGGGCCATCCGGAAGCGAAGGGTGTGTTTGGTTTATGCCCAAGATTGCCCCATCAAAACATTGGCTAGCCAAAATTTTGGTTGAGGTTTTGGTTGCCCATGATTTTGCCAACATTGGCAAGAAAAATGAACTAGAGTTGGCTAGAGTTTATTGGCATGCCAAAAAATCGGCAACCATTCAAACAAAGACCAATCTTTGGGCCATGACCAAAATTTTGGTAGGGTGCACTTTGGCCATATTCCAAACACACCCGAAAACCTATCTTCAAAATTTAATATTCAATTCTTCTTGATAAAAATAAATGTCTGATGGTTCCAACATACAATATACAGTACCAATCAAATTGAACTTGTGCAAAATATGCTGCCAAAAAGTTGTTTGATTCTAAATTTACTTAACTACCAGCTGGTAGTTGGGTGCAAAGGAATTTATTTTTGGCATCCATGTTCAAGTATGGCATATCATTTTGTCCAAACCTTTGACATACCACCCACAGCAAATGGAGTCATTGGGTCATCCGTGGATAACAAGGTTGTCCTGGAAACCCACAACAAATGGAGTCATTGGTTCATCCGTGTATAACAAGGTTGTCCTGAAAACCCACAATAGATGGAGTCATTGGATCATCCATGGACAACAAGGTTGTCCTGAAAACTTATGTGGCCATGAGCCAGGCGAAATAAACGGCATTTTGGTTCAGTGTGCCCCTTTCCGTGGAGAAAAAGAAGGTTGTCCTGAGTGGACGCTGTGAGCTGTATGTCCTGCATGCAAGTTTGGAGCTCGACGATTTCTGGCAGGTGCTGTTGGTGGGAATGTTTTGCAGATTTACATGTGTTAGATTGTTAAATATCTGTCCTCCGTGTCCCTATACATAAATGGGACTTGCTGAATGTTGAAGTTTTCTCTGGACTTGGTACCATTGTCGGGTAGGGTAGACATCTGGGCTATATAAAATGTATGTCAATCAGTTCGGTGGCCTGTTCATCTTCTTTGTCTCCTTACAGGAGAGACCATCTCAAAATCTTGGCATGATCCTATATGAGGATATGTTTTGCCTACCCTGAGTCTTATGTATTCAACTGGATGTTATGGGTTCAGTACATATTTGAAACAAAAGAACGCCTGAATTTTTTTTAGTTAGAATCGTGAACTGATTTGTTCTGTGTGCTTGTGACATATGATTATTTGAGTGTGATCAAGTGTTACTACTTTTCCAATCTCAGTGCAAGCCTAAATTATGCACCTTCTGCAAACCGAAAGTGTCTTTGCGCTTTAGCTTCAGAAAAGGAAGGCAGAAAAATGTGCTTTTGTTTTTGGCCATCTAATTTCTTGTCTGGATAGGAAGATGTGAACTAAAAACAGGCTAAAATTTCTGTTCAACAGATTTGTGCCAAACCTATTATTTTGTGTGTCTATTTGGTATACTGGACCATACGAGTTTATTTACTTCGTTTGGCTGTTATTTTGCAGGTTATGTTGCAGTTGCTCTGCATGCATATGTGATGGCCAGGAGGATCTAGATCCTCCTATGTGTTTGTTTGTACACAAACTAGCATCTCTTGTAGGGAGTAGACCAAATCAAGGTTGCCAATCCAGCATGTCTATTTGGCAGTTGTAGTGAGAGAAGCGACAACAAAAACAGCCATAGTAGATTAGATGGTGTAATGAAACAAACAATAGATCTTGTTGGCAAACTGTACAAATTTCCTTTGGTTAATCCTGAGCATTTTGTTCTAATTTTTCAATCAGTTTGTTCAAGTTACCACTTCCTTGAAGATTTTGGATGAAGACAGGTTTCTTGAAACCGGCAGATCTTCTGGTGTGTCTTGTTGTGACTTGTGAGAAACTTTTGACTCGCTGATACATTCTTCCTTCAGCTTTCCTTTTTCTGTAGACCTGTAAAATCAGACGTGTGTTAGTTGTTTTAAGCCGGCATTCAGACAGGCACTGGCAGCGACATATCTAGCTGCTGGAAACATATGAAATCCATTCAGGAATCTAGCTGCTGGATAGCATATTTCATGAATAGCATTCATGTTTTCATGTGTTGCAACATCAAATATTCGTCAGCTGGACATGTCACTGCAAGTGCCTGTCTGAATGATGATGCTTCTTTACCTATATATATATGACAAATGTTTCCTACAAGCAGTGGTAGTTACCACCACTTGCGTTTTGTATGTTGTATGTAGTATCTGTCAAAATTGAGAGTATGTACGTGTAGTATGTAGTATATAACAATGATTAAGTAGTATATATACTAATTTTTAAGTAGTATATATCATGTTTTGAGTATGCTATTTTTTACGTACAAATATGTATGTATTTCACAAATATAACAAAAACTATGGGTTCATATGTAATTTTTTCATGTAACTTGCTTTGAAATATTTTAGATATAGTATACGAATATATTTAAAATGATAAAGTAGTATATATAGTACTACATGGTAGTATATGAGACATATGAGGTAACTACCACCGGGTGGTAGGATGGATTTTCCCTATATAGGACCTATGTAGGATGGATTTTCCCTATATATATATATATATAATATGATTTTAATCTGTTAAATATGATGATCATATGGACATAGCAGAGCATGGGCAGCGGCCTGAATAAAGCCCAAACTGCATATATTGATATTGCTATCAATTATTCGGGCACGGAGGACCTATACCCGACCCGAATATTGACCGAAATTCCTATAATAGATATTTTAAATATTGATAAGGTATTATCAATCATATGGACAGGGAAGACCCTCTGTAAAATAAATAAATAAAAAAATAATAATAAGCAATATTGAGAATTTAAGTAGCTTTGGCATATATGTACGCATACATTGGCACAAGGATTCTTGAAGGCAGAAGAAGCTCTGAAGGCTAATCGCATGAACATCTGTATGGCCAAAGAGCAAAGGCTGGTACACAGAGGTCAGCCAATTATTCACCCAGAGACAATGCCACGTGAAGAACGCAAAGATTCCCGAAGATTGAAGCTTGTCGGCATTCTCTCTCGCATTTTTCTATATTATTAGAAGGACACGCATGTATCCTAGTAGGACACGCGTGCATACTACCGTGTGTAAAATAAGTGAAGGAAGGCTCTCGAAGGCCTCCCTAGCAGTCACCCCTCGCGGCTATAAAAGGAGACGCCGGGCTCAAGAACACAACACAAGACAGAAGAGCACAAAGCACTCAGAGCATCGAGACCCTCCACCAGAGCACCACTTCCTTTGTAGTTTAGCCACCACCACTACTAGTAGCACAGGCGGATCCATATAAGGTCATGGGTGGATAGTTCTACACCCAAAAAATTTGGCCACAAACTTTATATAATGATGTATGTTAGGCATATATGTTAACAGCGGTGTAGTTTGAGTAATAAATGTCACATTAATTCATATAAGCCGGTCGAGTTAATAAGCATCTCGATTTCATACTCTCCACAACCCAATTGGCCGACGCAACTAGCTTGGTTCCCTCTCACTAGCTCCCCAACCCAATTTTTTTGCGAGATTGCTCCCCAACCTAGTTACGGGCGCTAATTTTGCCCAGTATTACACGAGTCATTGACGCCATATCATCATTGTTAGTACATGATTTGCTACATTTTTTGTGCGTGATTTTTCCCAGAACTTAAGGATAATGATGCCATGCCGTGTTTGTGGCCCTGAAAAAAATGTACTATTACATAGTAGATGATCTTCAAATTTTGTCATTTCTTTAAGCTATTTTAGGTATTGCTACTATGATAGAAAAAAAACTCTTGCTATGTGAACATTTTAGATATCACGTTGGAAAAAAAAATTGAACACCCAAGTTCGAAATTCTGGATCCGCCACTGGCTAGTAGAATAGCCAAGAAGGCGCTTAGTTTGCCAAGAGTTTGAAGGTAATTTCCTAGTTGTGTGTAGTCCCTTCGGGGCCTCCTGAAAGAGAAAACCATATGTAAATTATGTTGTGGAAATGATGTAGTTTCTTGGTCTCACTTAGTATTTTTATTTATGAATTTATGGGACGAGTTCTTATGCTAGGGATCCTATAGGAGAAACCTCTGTGTGTGTAGTTTTCTGTGTAGCCCACAGTGGCGTTTGAATGAGAACCTTGTGGCCGTAGAGAAGTGTTTCCTTCGGGTGGAACTGCCTGGGAAGACGATAGAATTTACCCCATAAATTTACTATTAAAACTGCTAAGTGAACGTAACTAGCTACATCCGATACAACATAATGATAAATATGGTGAGTATTGAGTAGGATTTTACACCACTGCGTACATTGTTGGTCGAATTGTTGGCCTCACCAGCCGAGAATAGATCATATATCAAATAAATAATCAAGTTAGAACGTGAAGGTAATCATATTGAATTAAATATTACTGTAAATAGTGAAGTACTATTCCAAATAGTGTACTGAATAGTAAACACTATTGTGAATAGTGCCCTACCTAGTAAATAGTAAATACTATTCAGGATAAAAAGTGCATACATATCCACCTAATCCCTATATTGACCTAATCACTTAATAAGCGGGAAAGGATTTTTAGAAGAAACTACTAGGGGGGCGGGTTTGGCTAGCGACCAAAACCTAGCCGCCGCTGCCAAGAAAGCCATCTTTCCGGCGGCTCTCCTCCGCCGGCGACCTCTTGGTCGTCGTTCGTGAGGGGGTCGCCAGATCCCGTGCGTGCGGATCGTTTTTGCTTTAGGTTTAAAGCCCTAATAGCTTAGGTTTTTAGATCGTCCGACGTCTTGGCTTCGACGGCGTGACGGCGATGCTGAATAAAGAAGCTCCAGGTTTTTCTCCGGCGAGGCGATCGTCTCTTTGCTCGGTGATGGATTTGGGAACCAGTCTGTTCAAGCGGGGATATCGTGGCGGCGACGGCATCCTTGTGGTGGACTTGTGTCCTCGGGCTCCGCCGTTGCGACGACGTCTGCTCCAGCGTCGGCGCGGAGCTTGGGAGGTAGTTCGGGAGCAGATGCAGATTGTGATCTGCATCGGCGATATTTGGAAGACAGAACGTGTGCTGGGTTCGTGGTTGATGGATGGCAGGTATGGTTTCCTACTTCAGCGTATTAGTCGTTGTGGGGTCTCAGATCTGGAGTTCGATAGCGTGTCTGGGGTGTTGTCCCGGTCTGATTCGTTCAACGGCAATGGCTTCATCTTTGGTGAGCCACCTTGGAGGTCCGCAAAGCTGCATATCAGCAATGGAGCCGCGTCGAGCTCGGTGAGGAGGTGATCCGTCATTTTTTTTCTTTGGTGGCTGTTGTGATGGTGCCGGAGGCAAGTGACGGACGTTGGTGTCAAGCTTAGCAATGCTTTGCTATCTTTTCAGTTTTGTCATGTCGGTCTTTACGTGACTTGTAATTTGATCTTTATGATATGAATGAGACACGTATTACCATGCAAAAATAATAATAATCACATAATAAGCTTAATAAAGTTATTAAATTAATATAATTCCATATATTGTTGGTATTAGGTCCAGTGTTTAACCATTGAAAGGTTAAAATATTTAAACTTAGAAGTTAGCGCAGGTAAGGTAATAAAAACCAAGGAAAATTTAAATATAAGGTGTAGAATAAATCCCTCTAAAGAGCATATCTGGCATACATCTCATAGCCAGTTAAATACAGTCGTTGATTTGATATATAACTTTTACATATCTTGGGGAAAAAGACAAGATAATTTAGACCAAAAATTTGAAAGTTTATTCAAAGAATACCAAAAACTTGCGGATAAGTATTCAGGGTTGAATAATAAAATTGATCTAGCTTTACATAAGCTAGAGGAAGCAAAAGCAAGACAGAATACAGTTTGCAAGAATAATGATTATATTAAAGAGGAAGTGTTATCAATAGGCCGTTACCTAAGTAAAGGCAAATATTTATCATGGATGATATTCTTAGTGTAACCAGTATCTAATTGTGCCAGTATTTTATATGAAATATTTGGCTTCAGAACAATCCTAACTGGCATCCTTATCCCTAACACTTCGGTATTTTATATGAAATATTTGGCTTCAGAACAATCCTAACTGGGATCCTTATCCCTTAAAATACTGGCACTATTAGATACTGGTTACACTAAGAATATCATCTATGATAAATATTTGCCTTTATTTAGGTAACGGCCTATTGATAACATTTCCTCTTTAATATAATCGTTATTCTTGCAAACTGTATTCTGTCTTGCTTTTGTTTCCTCTAGCTTATGTAAAGCTAGATCAATTTTATTATTCAACCCTGAATACTTATCTTTTTGGTATTCTTTGAATAAACTTTCAAATTTTTGGTCTAAATTATCTTGTCTTTTCCCCCAAGATATGTAAAAGTTATATATCAAATCAACGACTATATTTAACTGGCTATGAGATGTATGCCAGATATGCTCTTCAGAGGGATTTATTCTACACCTTATATTTAAATTTTCCTTAGTATTTATTACCTTACCTGCGCTAACTTCTAAGTTTAAATATTTTAACCTTTCAATGGTTAAACACTAGACCTGATACCAACAATATATGGAATTATAATAATTTAAATAACTTTATTAAGCTTATTATGTGATTAGGTTAATATGGGGATTAGGTGGATAGGTATGCGATTCACTAGGTAGGGCACTATTCACAATAGTGTTTACTATTCGGTACACTATTTGGAGTAGTACTTCACTATTCACAGTAATATTTAATTCAATATGATAACCTTCACGTTCCAACTCGATTATTTATTTGATACATGATCTATTCTGGGCTAGCGAGGCCAACAATTTGACCGACAATGTACGCAGTGGTGTAAAATCCTACTCGGTACTCATCATATTTATCATTATGTTGTATCAGATGTAGCTAGTTACGTTCACTTAGCAGTTTTAATTATAGATTTATGGGGTAAATTCCTATCGTCTTCCCAGGCAGTTCCATCCGAAGGGAACATTTCTCTACGGTCACAATGTTTTCATTCAAACGCCACTCTGGCCTACACAGAGAACTACACACGCAGAGGTTCTCCTACAAGATCCCTGACATAAGAACTCGTCCCATAAATTCATAAATAAAAGTACTAAGTGAGACCAAAAAACTACATCATTTTCACAACATAATTTACATATAGTTTCCCTTTCGGGAGGCCCCGAAGGGATTACTCACAACTAGGAAATTACCTTCAAACTCTTGGCGATCTAAGCGCCTTCTTGGCTATTCTACTAGCAGTGGTGGTGGCTAAACTACAAAGGAAATGATGCTCTGATGGAGGGTCTCGATGCTCTGAGTGCTTCGTGCTCTCCCGTCTTGTGTTGTGTTCTTGAGCCCAGCGTCTCCTTTTATAGCCGCGAGGGGTGGCTGCTAGGGAGGCCTTCGGGAGCCTTCCTTCACTTATTTTACACAGGATAGTATGCACGCGTGTCCTACTAGGGTACATGTGTGTCCTTCTAATAATATAGAAAAGTGCGAGAGAGAGTGCCGACAAGCTTCAATCTTCGGGAATCTTTGCTTTCTTCACGTGGCATTGTCTCTCGGTGAATAATTGGCTAACCTCTGTGTATCAGTCTTTGCTCTTTGGCCATACAGATCTTCATGCGATTAGCCTTGAGAGCTTCTTCTGCCTTCAAGAATCCTTGTGCCTGTGTATGCGTACATACATGCCAAAGCTGCTTAAATTCTCAATATTGCTTATTATTATTATTTATTTATTTTAATTTTTTTACAGGGGGTCTTCCCTGCCCATATGCTTGATAATACCCTATCAATATTTAAAATATCTATTATAGAGAATTCTATCAGTATTCGGGTCGAGCATATATATATATATATATAGGACGACCATTTGGGACACCTAGGTGCCCAGGCTCCTTACCTCGTAAGAGCAACTCTAGCAGATCCCGCATCTGGCACAAACCCGCATAATTCCGGCGATTATACGGGCTCGGCCCATTTTTCTGGCCAGACCAGAGCCCGCATCGGTGTCCAGCCTGCAAATTTTTTTGCCGCAGCCCGCAAACGCAAACTCCGAGCCACTATAACTGCGGCTTTGCGGGGCAGATGCGGGTCGAAACCCTATCCTCCCGCCGCCGTGTTCCCCTCCAATTTCCCACTGCGCCGCTCGATTTCTCGCTGCTGGCGAGCCGTGAACCACCATGGCCGACTCAGGGGATGAGGCGGAGCACCGCCGCCGCGCCAGATCTGACGCCGCACACAAGCGGGGGGCGCGTCGGTGGCTCAACCAGGGTGCCCGGCCACCGCCGGCATTCGACCGGCGCAAGCTTGACGAGTTCGAGCTCGAGAGCGCCCGTCGCTGCTGTGCCTTCTCCGGCAACTGGTCCGCGGGGAGCTCATCCGTGGGCGCATCGAGCTCGCGGCTCGTTCCGGTGAAGAGGGAGCCGGAGGAGGCCATGCCTGATGTGCCGCCGCGCCGAGGCGTCATAGGACCCGAGGACTACCTCCCACCGGGGCAGGAAAAGCTCCTCGAGCACGTCGTCCTCGAGCAGTCGGCGAGGGAGCTGCAGGAGATGGAAGAGCGCATCCGGCGCGAGCTCGAGTACGAGCGGCTCTTCCTCGATTTGGGCCTCGCGGCATTGCAGGCGCAGGCATTGAAGGAGGCCGACCTGCGCGTGATGAAGGAGGAGCAGGCGAAGCTCTTCGTCGACCTCGACTCCGACTCCGACTGATCGCCGCAGGTGGGCAGCTACTGCAGGAGCTCCGGTGAGCTCAATTTTGTTGCAGTGATGCGGTAGTGTAGGCCCTGTCTAGCATATCTAACCTCTATGTATGTATGTGACGTGTATGAACTTATTATGCGAAGAAGAACCATGTATGCGAGCGAGCTCCGGTGAGCTGTTGCTTAAAATTTCTCGCGCTAAACAACTTTTTTTAAAATTTAGGGGCTTGTTTGCGGTTTCTAGTCTGCCGCCGCAAATTTCGGCCTGCATAACCGCCCCCGTACGACCTGCAAACACATTTTACGGGTCGGCAAAATGCGAGATCTGCTAGAGTTGCTCTAACCATTGGATCTTAGATTGATGAATGCAAATTCCAGCATATATGGATATTAGGCACCTTCCATATTTGCTTATGGACGTAATTGGTAAGTGTCAATAAATGTATGATTTAGGTGTATTAATATCAAGCGCTATGATAAATGTAATTGATTCTCTTCATTTATTTCCTTGTACAAAGAATGGAGCTCGTTTGAAGGTATATACATACTACCGTACTCCTTTCTGTGGATACGATATCTATGCACGTGCTAATTTCTTTGGTATGTGACTTTCTTGTGGGTACTTGAGAATTTTGGAACGATGGTCTATACTCACAAAATTCCGGATGTACTACTATCGAGTATATTTATTTTGGGTATATAAATTATGTATATATCATATTTTAATTATCATCTTGGGGGTATATCATATTTATTTTGGGTATATTATATTTATATGGGTATACCATCTTGGGGTATATCATATTCGGGGTGTATTACATTTATTTTGAGTATATCATATTTAAATTGGGCATATAAAATTTCGGAAAATGATACCTAGGACAAATTTGTAGTGTATATATACCAAATATGATATTGCGGGTATATCATTTCTTTGGTACATCATATTTACTATCATCTTGGGGGATATCATATTTAATTTGAGCATATAAATTACGAGTATGATACCTAGGACAAATTCTTACGACATACGTGTCAAATTTATTTTGAGGTATCCGCATACTCATAATATTTCTGGGTATATACATCGCATCTCGTTAGTAGGTATTGATAACTCGGGCATGTATTAGTGATTTGGAGTAAGTAACACCATTTATGTCGAGGTATCTACATACTCATACTCATAATATTTCTAGGTATATACATAGCAGAACTACATACATTCTCATGATATGTCGAGGTATCTACATACTCATGATATTTTGGGTATATTCATTATTTATGTCATATTAATAGGTTTTGTGATAGCCGAGGTATATCCATAATTTTTATTTGGTATAATACCTCCGGTATGTGTATATTCTTAGTACATATAATACCATGGGTATATGTATATTTTTCACTAAGTATAATACTTATGGTATGTTCGTATTTTCATTATATATAATAGACTGTGTATGTGTATAATAGCATGCGTATGTTCAGATTTTCATTAGACATAATATTTGGAAATGAATTATTGCTAGGAAATCAAGCTAATTGATTTTTTTGAAAAGCAATCATTAACCGTGAAGAATAGTAGTGCATGCAAATGAAAAATGAAAAGCAATTATTTCATGAATTGCATGCCATGCACTAATAAAAATCACTTGCCATAATGGGCCTAGGTGCCCAGGCACGGATCGTTTTTTCACCTTTTTCGTCCAACAAAGTGTTTTTCGTACGTTCTCTATTTATTCGTCCGTCTTTTTATTTTTTTCGTACTTTACGGTATCTATTTTCTGTCGTCTATCGTTTGTATATATAGAAAAAAACATCTAAAATAAACTGCGTTTTGAGGGAGCAGAAACTTGCCCGCGTACAATGAGTACTATAGAGTGAACCAGCTCACCTAGGTAGCCCACTGGTGTGAGAAAACAAAGGAAGTTTTCCTTTTATGTAGCAAGCAAGTTTTGTAAAAAAAATCATGTCCGCCCAGCTCCATAATTTCCCGCATCTCCCATGCCGCCCCGTCGTCGTTCCCCTTTCCTCCTCCGTCAAATCTGAGGGCTAAGAAACCGTCGATGCCTCGGTCCTTCTCTGGGACCAGTGGTGACGTCACTGTCCACTACTTCGTGGGCATGACCCTCCACTGCCGACCATAGACCAACGGGCACCAAGCTTGGCGAGGGAGGCGTGGAGGAACACGCGGGGCAGAGGGCGGAGGAGGATGGAGGCGGTCCATGTCGAGGGCGTCCGTGAGGGGCAAGGTCAGAGGCCGGAACGGCCGGCGCTAGCGCGACAGAAGGTGAAGGCCACAGTGACCTCGGGCGCCCGCGATGTACTCCGCCTGATGGATGCGCTTCGTTTCAAGCCCGACGAGGACATCTGCTTCCTACTTATGGCTTCCGTCGACAATGCCGAGGTCGCCGCCGTTCACGCCCAATTCGTTGTCTCCAATTGCCGCTATCCAACAGGCTGCTGCTTGCCTTAGACATGGTGATCGCCTGCAAGCTGTTTGACAAAATTCTCGTCAAGAACCACATCACGTGGGCGACCATGGTGTTGGCCTACACGGCTACTCGGATGGTGGTTTTCATGACGAAGTAGCAATACTTTTCACCTGCATTTATCACGAAGGAAAGGGACTCGCTGGTGGTCTGCTCGGCTATTTTTATACGAAAAGGAGTGTTACCCCAGCCTCTGCATTAGAAAGATGCATACGGCTCATATTATTAAAAAACGAAACCAGTCTCAAAGTCTCCAGTATCTCAAAGTACGAAAAAAAACAGGACGCTCAAGCGAGCCTAATCAAGAAGCCACAACCGGCAGGTAAAAAAATAGGAGCACTACATGCCTATCCTATTACATGACCGTCATCCAAACCGCTTGAAAATAACCCGAGCTACCATCTCCATCGGGTAGACGCAGTAGCCAAACGCCCCCTGGCCTCCGTCAGAGTGAGTAGCGACCACATACGGATCAACGTTATGGCCCTGAAGATAACCTGCAAAAATTGAAAGTTCGTTGCTCTGTTAAAAACCAAATCATTTCTGCAGTTCCAGACTGCCCATAACAAGGCACAAACTCCAACACGAATGTGTCTTGCTAAATCCACATTAACCCTATCAAGCCATGTTCCAAATAACATATTGATAGAGATAGGTGGAGCAATATTAAAAGCAATATGAATCAAACGCCTAAGAATCTTAGCTAGCGGACAATCTAGAAAGAGGTGCCTGATAGTTTCGTTATGATCACAAAAACTACACCTAGTAGAACTCATCCAATTGCGTTTTGCCAGATTATCCTTTGTCAGAATGACTTGTTTATGCACAAACCACATAAACACTTTGATTCACAAAGGTACCTTAACTTTCCAGACGTGCTTCGAGCAAGGAATGACACTAGTGTTTATGACATCCAGATACATGGATTTGACCGTGAACACGCCGTCCTTAGTCAGTTTCCAAAACAATCTATCTGGTTGTTGAGACAGCTGGACATCCATCAGCCTTTGTACAAGATGAAGCCAGGCCTCCCAACGATCGCCTACCCGCGTCCTCTGAAAGCTAATATTGAGAGGCGTGGACTTTAAGACAGTTGCAACGTAAGCTTCTCGACGTTGAACAATGTTATACAAAGTAGGATATTGAAGTGCCAGGGGCGTCTCCCCAACCCACGTATCCTCCCAGAACCTCGTGTTAGCCCCATCACCGACTAATATTTTTGCCCTGTTAAAGAAAAGGGGCTTGACTCTCATCGACCTTTTCCAAAACGGTGAATCCGTCGGGCGCACAGACACCTGAGCCAATGTTTTAGACTGAAGATACTTATTTCGCAGAATATGAGCCCAAGTAGCCTCTGTCTCGGACGAAAGTTTAGATAGCCACTTGCTAAGGAGACATCTATTCTTGATCTCTAGATTTTCAATGCCTAGACTACCTTGGTCCTTCGGCATACAGATGATGTCCCATTTTGCAAGCCTATACTTTTGTTTCAACTCATCATTCTGCCAAAAGAATCGAGATCGATAAAAGTCTAACCTCTTCCTGACCCCCACCGGGACCTCAAAAAAGGATAAAAGAAACATGGGCATGCTGGTGAGGACTGAATTAATCAGAATTAATCGCCCTCCATATGACATGAGCTTGCCTTTCCAACAGCTCAGTTTCTTTTCAAAACGATCCTCGATGCACTTCCACTCCTTGTTCGTCAGCTTATGATGATGAATGGGCATACCTAAGTACATAAACGGTAGCGAACCCAACTCACATCCAAACAATTGCTTATACGCCTCATGGTCTGCTCGGCCATGCCATTGTGGTCGTGATGCGGGCATGTGCTGGGCTGAACAACCTAAGGAGCTTCAGTGAGTAGGTACACACGCTTGTCTTCAAGAAAAGGGAGTTTGCGGTGATACAAGTAGTTCGATGCTGGAGTTGTACTACGAGTAATCAACATGACAGTGTGCGGCAAGTGCTTCAGACAATAAGGGGTTCTTCCCAGTACCATCTACGTCTTGATGTGGTATCCTCCGGAGTTGTCAGGAACTCAGGTGCAGCTTCTCCCTGTCAACTATGCTTGCAGTATATGCAGAATCAGAGAACCACATGTGCTTGGGTCAGAAAGTGCATGGCAATAGATGAACAAATTGTAGCACGTCAAGGATAAAAGCTCCGCCCAAAGCTGCCAATAGATGAACAAATTGTAGTGAAAAGTTTGTTGCAGCCTGGTCATGATCTCAAGTGGTCCAACTCGAAGGAACAAAACGTGCATATTTCTCAGAACAAGGCTTCGGGCGTGGCACACATGTGGTCACCGATTGAGAAATCGTTGTCACCGTGCAGAACAACATCAGGAGTTTCCTCGGCGCGGCGCTATGGCGCAATTTCGCTGGGCAGGCAGCTGGGCTATCGCCCTTCGGTGCTGCCACAAACTGGCCAGCGTGTCGGTGCTACGGAGATCTGCTCCTTCGAGTACCGTGGTGCCATACCCTGGTGAGTCGCTGGCTGCCGAGCTCAGGCTGCAGACGCGGAGTGGAGGAGCCACGGAGAAGCCCAGGAGCCACTACGGCAGCCATGAGAGCGAGATGGGCCTGGCCATGCTCGGCAGTCGTCAGTTGAGGCTTCGTGTTTCTCCGCTGATCCCTGACAACCTGCCGCCCGTGCTGTAATAGCCTTGCAGTTTGAGGAGGGGATGAGAGGACACAACGGTGATATTGTTGGGGAACGTAGCAGAAATTCAAAATTTTCCTACGTGTCACCAAGATCTATCTATGGAGAAACCAGTAACGAGGGGAAGGAGAGTGCATCTACATACCCTTGTAGATCGCTAAGCGGAAGCATTCAAGAGAACGAGGTTGAAGGAGTCATACTCGTCGTGATCCAAATCACCGGAGATCCTAGTGCCGAACGGACGGCACCTCCGCGTTGAACACACGTACAGCCCGGTGACGTCTCCCACGCCTTGATCCAGCAAGGAGAGAGGAAGAGGTTGAGGAAGACTCCGTCCAGCAGCAGCACAACGGCGTGGTGGTGGTGGAGGAGCGTGGCAATCCTGCAGGGCTTCGCCAAGCACCGCGGGAGACGAGGAAGGAGAGAGGTAGGGCTGCGCCTTGAGGGAGAAAACTCATGTCTCTGGCAGCCCCAAAACCCCCACTATTTATAGGAGGGGAGGTGGCTGCGCCCCCATCTAGGGTTCCCACCCTAGGGGTGCGGCATCCCTAGATGGGACTTGGAGGGGGCGGCCAAGAGGAGGAGAGAGGGGGGGCGCCCTAGGGTGGGCCTTTAGGCCCATCTGCGCCTAGGGTTTCCCCTCTCCCCTCCTAGCTGCTCCTTGGGCCTTGTGGGGAGTGCGCACCAGCCCACCTGGGGCTGGTCCCCTCCCACACTTGGCCCATGCAGCCCTCCGGGGATGGTGGCCCCACTTGGTGGACCCCCCGGGACCCTCCCGGTGGTCCCGGTACGTTACCGATAAAACCTGAAACTTTTCCGATGACCAAAACAAGACTTCCCATATATAAATCTTTACCTCCGGACCATTCCGGAACTCCTCGTGACGTCCGGGATCTCATCCGGGACTCCGAGCAACATTTGGTAACCACATACAAACTTCCTTTATAACCCTAGCATCATCGAACCTTAAGTGTGTAGACCCTACGGGTTCGGGAACCATGCAGACATGACCGAGACGTTCTCCCGTCAATAACCAACAGCGGGATCTGGATACCCATGTTGGCTCCCACATGTTCCACGATGATCTCATCGGATGAACCACGATGTTAAGGACTCAATCGATCCCGTATACAATTCCCTTTGTCTAGCGGTATTGTACTTGCCTGAGATTCGATCGTCGGTATGCCGATACCTTGTTCAATCTCGTTACCGGCAAGTCTCTTTACTCGTTCCGTAACACATCATTCCGTGATCAACCCCTTGGTCACATTGTGCACATTATGATGATGTCCTACCGAGTGGGCCTAGAGATACCTCTCCGTTAACCGGAGTGACAAATCCCAGTCTCGATTCGTGCCAACCCAACAGACACTTTCGGAGATACCTGTAGTGCACCTTTATAGCCACCCAGTTACGTTGTGATGTTTGGTACACCCAAAGCATTCTTACGGTATCCGGGAGTTGCACAATCTCATGGTCTAAGGAAATGATACTTGACATTAGAAAAGCTTTAGCATACGAACTACGATCTTTGTGCTAGGCTTAGGATTGGGTCTTGTCCATCACATCATTCTCCTGATGATGTGATCCCGTTATCAACGACATCCAATGTCCATGGTCAGGAAACCGTGACCATCTGTTGATCAACGAGCTAGTTAATTAGAGGCTTACTAGGGACATGGTGTTGTCTATGTACCCACACATGTATCTGAGTTTCCTATCAATACAATTATAGCATGGATAATAAACGATTATCATGAACAAGGAAATATAATAATAACTTATTTATTATTGCCTCTAGGGCATATTTCCAACAGTCTCCCACTTGCACTAGAGTCAATAATCTAGTTCACATAGCCATGTGATTAACACTGACAGGTCACATCGCCATGTTACCAACATCCAAAGAGTTTACTAGTGTCACTAAACTAGTTCACATCACCATGTGATTGAGTCTCAATGAGTTCTCGGGTTTGATCATGTTTTGCTTGTGAGAGAACTTTTTAGTCAACGGGTCTGCAACATTCAGATCCGTATGTACTTCGCAAATCTCTAAGTCATATTGTAAATGCTGCTTCTACGCTCCACTTGAAGCTATTCCAAATGGTTGCTCCACTATACGTATCCGGTTTGCTACTCAGAGTCACTCGGATAGGTGTTAAAGCTTGCATCGTCGTAACCCTTTATGCCGAACTCTTTATCACCTCCATAATCGAGAAACATATCCTTATTCCTCTAAGGATAATTTTGACTGCTATCTGGTGATCCACTCCTTGATCACCTTTGTACCCTCTTGCCAGACATGTGGCAAGGCACACATCAGGTGCGGTACTTAGCATAGCATACTGTAGATCCTACGTCTAAAGCATAGGGGATGACCTTCGTCCTTTCTCTCTGTTCTGCCGTGGTCGAGCTTTAAGTCTTAACTTCATACCTTACATCTCAGGCAAGAACTCCTTCTTTGACTGATCCATCTTGAACACCTTCAAGATCATGTCAAGGTATATGCTCATTTGAAAGTACCATTAAGCGGTTTTGATCTATCCTCATAGATCTTGATGCTCAATGTCCAAGTAGCTTAATTCAGGTTTTCCATTGAAAAACACTTTTCAAACAACCCTATATGCTTTACAGAAAATTCTACATCATTTCTGATCAACAATATGTCAACAACATATACTCATCAGAAATTCTATAGTGCTCCCACTCACTTCTTTGGAAATACAAGTTTCTCATAAACTTTGTATAAACCCAAAATCTTTGATCATCTTATCAAAGTACACATTCCAACTCCGAGATGCTTACTCCAGTCCATGGAACGATCGCTGGAGCTAGCATACCTTTTAGCATCCTTAGGATCGACCAAACCTTTCTGATTGTATCACATACAATCTTTCCTTACGAAAACTGGTAAGGAAAATCGTTTTGACATCCATCTGCGAGATTTCATAAATACAGCTAATGCTAACATGATTCCGACGGACTTAAGCATCGCTACGGATGAGAAAATCTCATCGTAGTCAACTCCTTGAACTTGTGAAAAACTCTTCGCCACAAGTCGAGCTTCATAGACGGTGACATTACCGTCCACGTCCGTCTTCTTCTCAAAGATCCATTTATCTCAATGGCTTGCCGATCATCGGGCAAGTCCACCAAAGTCCATGCTTTGTTCTGATACATGGATCCTATCTCGGACTTCATGGCTTCTAACCATTTGTCGGAATTTGGGCCCACCATCGCTTCTCCATAGCTCGTAGGTTCATTGTTGTCTAGCAACATGACCTTCAAGACAGGATTACTATACCACTCTGGAGTAGTACGCATCCTTGTCACCCTACGAGGTACGGTAGTGACTTGATCCAAAACTTCATGATCACTATCATAAGCTTCTACTTCAATTGGTGTAGGTGCCACAGGAACAACTTCCTGTGCCCTGCTACACACTTGTTGAAGTGACGATTCAATCACCTCATCAAGTCTCCACCATCCTCCCACTCAATTCTTTCGAGAGAAACTTTTCCTCGAGAAAGGACCCGTTTCTAGAAACAATTACTTTTGCTTCCAGATCTGAGATAGGAGGTATACCCAACCATTTTGGGTATCCTATGAAGATGTATTTATCCGTTTTGGGTTCGAGCTTATCACGATGAAACTTTTCCACATAAGCGTCGCAGCCCCAAACTTTTAAGAAACGACAACTCAGGTTTCTCCAAACCACAGTTCAACCGGTGTCGTCTCAACGGAATTATGTGGTGCCCTATTAAAGTGAGTGCGGTTGTCTCTAATGCCTAACCCATGAACGATAGTGGTAATTCGATAAGATACATCATGGTACGCACAATATCCAATAGGGTGCAAATATGATGTTCGGACACACCATCACATTATGGTGTTCCAGGCGGTATTAATTGTGAAACAATTTCCACAATGTCTTAATTGCGTGCTAAAGCTCGTAACTCAGATACTCATTTCTATGTTCATATCATAGACATTTTATCCTCTTGTAACGATGATCTTCAACTTTACTCTGATATTACTTGAACCATTCAATAATTCAGACTTGTGTTTCATCAAGTAAATATACAACATCTACTCGAATCATCTGTGAAGTAAGAACATAACGATATTCATTGCATGCCTCAGCACTCATTGGACTGCACACATCAAAATGTGTTACTTCCAACAAGTTGCTATCTAGTTCCATCTTACTGAAACCGAGGCTTTTCAGTCATCTTGTCCATGTGGTATGATTTGCATATCTCAAGTGATTCAAAATCAAGTGAGTCTAAATGATCCATCTGCATGGAGTTTCTTCATGCGTATGCACCAATAGACATGGTTCGTATGTCTCAAACTTTTCAAAAATTAGTGAGTCCAAAGATCCATCAACATGGAGCTTCTTCATGCGTTTTATACCAATATGACTTACACGGCAGTGCCACAAGTAAGTGGTACTATCATTACTATCTTATATCTTTTGGCATGAAAATGTGTATCACTACGATCGAGATTCAATAAACCATTCCTTTAGTTGCAAGACCATTGAAGGTATTATTCAAATAAATAGAGTAACCATTATTCTCCTTGAATGAATAACCGTATTGCGATAGACATAATCCAATCATGTCTATGCTCAACGCAAACACCAAATGACAATTATTCAGGTTTAATACTAATCTTGATGGTAGAGGGAGCGGGCGATGTTTGATCACATCAACCTTGGAAAGACTTCCAACACACATCGTCATCTCACCTTTAGCTAGTCTCCGTTTATTCCGTAGCTCTTTATTTCAAGTTACTAACACTTAGCAACCGAACCAGTATCTAATACCCTGGTGCTACTAGGAGTACTAGTAAAGTACACATTAACACAATGTATATCCAATATACTTCTATCGACCTTTCCAGCCTTCTTATCTACCAAGTATCTAGGGTAATTCTGCTCCAGTGGTTGTTCCCCTTATTACAGAAGCACTCAGTCTCGGGTTAAGGTTCAACCTTGGGTTTCTTCACTGGAGCAGCAGCTGATTTGCCGTTTCATGAAGTATCCCTTCTTGCCCTTCTTGAAACTAGTGGTTTCACCAACCATCAACAATTGATGCTCCTTCTTGATTTCTACTTTCGCGGTGTCAAACATCGCGAATACCTCAAGGATCATCATATCTATCCCTGATATGTTATAGTTCATCACGAACCTCTAGCGGCTTGGTGGCAATTACATTGGAGAAACATCACTATCTCATCTGGAAGATCAACTCCCACTCGATTAAAGTGATTGTTGTACTCAGACAATCTGAGCACAAACTCAACGATTGAGCTTTTCTCCCTTAGTTTGCAGGCTAAGAAAATCATCGGAGGTATCATACCTCTTGACGTGGGCACGAGCCTGAAATCCCAATTTCAGCACTCCAAACATCTCATATGTTCCGCGACATTTCGAAAAACGTCTTTGGTGCCTCTACTCTAAACCGTTTAACTGAACTATCATGTAGTTATCAAAACGTGTATGTCCGATGTTCACAACATCCACAAACGACGTTTGGGGTTCAGCACACTGAGCGGTGCATTAAGGAGATAAGCTTTCTACTATCCGCATAATCGCTACTGTCAACTTTCAACTATATTTACTCTAGGAACATATCTAAACAGTGGAACTAAAGCGCGAGCTTACGACATAATTTGCAAAGGGCTTTTGACTATGTTCAGGATAATTAAGTTTATCTCATGAACTCCCCCTCAGATAGACATCCCTCTAGTCATCTAAGTGATTACATGATCCGAGTCAACTAGGCCGTGTCCGATCATCACGTGAGACGGACTAGTCATCATCGGTGAACATCTTCATGTTGATCGTATCTACCATACGACTCATGCTCGACCTTTTGATCTCTTGTGTTCCGAGGCCATGTCTGTACATGCTAGGCTCATCAAGTTAACCTAAGTGTTTCGCGTGTGTAAATCTGGCTTACACCCACTGTATGTGAACGTAATAATCTATCACACCTGATCATCACGTGGTGCTTCGAAACGACGAACTTTTGCAATGGTGCACAGTTAGGGGGAACACTTTCTTGAAATTTTAATGAGGGATCATCTTATTTACTACCGTCGTTCTAAGCAAATAAGATGCATAAACATGATAAACATCACATGCAATCAAATAGTGACATGATATGGCCGATATCATATTGCTCCTTTTGATCTCCATCTTTGGGGCTCCATGATCATCATCTTCACCGGCATGACACCATGATCTCCATCATCATGATCTCCATCATCGTGTCTCCATGAAGTTGTCTCGCCAACTTATTACTTCTACTACTATGGCTACCGGTTAGCAATAAAGTAAAGTAATTACATGGCGCTGTTCAATGACACGCAGGTCATACAATAAATAAAGACAACTCCTATGGCTCCTGCCGGTTGTCATACTCATCGACATGCAAGTCGTGATTCCTATTACAAGAACATGATCAATCTCATACATCACATATCATTCATCACATTCTTCTTGGCCATATCACATCACATAGCATACCCTGCAAAAACAAGTTAGACGTCCTCTAATTGTTGTTTGCATGTTTTACTTGGCTGCTATGGGTTTCTAGCAAGAACGTTTCTTACCTACGCAAAACCACAACGTGATATGCCAATTGCTATTTACCCTTCATAAGGACCCTTTTCATCGAATCCGTTCCGACTAAAGTGGGAGAGACTGGCACCCGCTAGCCACCTTATGCACCAAGTGCATGTCAGTCGGTGGAACCTGTCTCACGTAAGTGTACGTGTAAGGTCGGTCCGGGCCGCTTCATCCCACAATACCGTAGAAACAAGATTAGACTAGTAACGGTAAGCATATTGAACAAAATCAACGCCCACAACTACTTTGTGTTCTACTCGTGCAAAGAATTTACGCAATAGACCTAGCTCTGATACCACTGTTGGGGAACGTAGCAGAAATTCAAAATTTTCCTACGTGTCACCAAGATCTATCTATGGAGAAACCAGCAACGAGGGGAAGGAGAGTGCATCTACATACCCTTGTAGATCGCTAAGCGGAAGCGTTCAAGAGAACGAGGTTGAAGGACTCATACTCGTCGTGATCCAAATCACCGGAGATCCTAGTGCCGAACGAACGGCACCTCCACGTTCAACACACGTACATCCCGGTGACGTCTCCCACGCCTTGATCCAGCAAGGAGAGAGGGAGAGGTTGAGGAAGACTCCTTCCAGCAGCAGCACAATGGCATGGTGGTGGTGGAGGAGCGTGGCAATCCTGCAGGGCTTCGCCAAGCACCATGGGAGACAAGGAGGGAGAGAGGTAGGGTTGCGCCTTGAGGGAGAAAACTCATGTCTCTGGCAGCCCCAAAACCCCCACTATTTATAGGAGGAGGGGAGGTGGCTGCGCCCCCATCTAGGGTTCCCACCCTAGGGGTGCGGCAGCCCTAGATGGGACTTGGAGGGGGCGGCCAAGAGGGAGAGAGAGGGGGCGCGCCCTAGGGTGGGCCTTTAGGCCCATCTGCGCCTAGGGTTTCCCCTCTCCCCTCCTAGCTGCGCCTTGGGCCTTGTGGGGGGCGCACCAGCCCACCTGGGGCTGGTCCCCTCCCACACTTGGTCCATGCAGCCCTCCGGGGATGGTGGCCCCACTTGGTGGACCCCCCGGGACCCTCCCGGTGGTCCCGGTACGTTACCGATAAAACCCGAAACTTTTCCGGTGACCGAAACAAGATTTCCCATATATAAATCTTTACCTCCGGACCATTCCGGAACTCCTCGTGACGTCTGGGATCTCATCCGGGACTCCGAACAACATTCGGTAACCACATACAAACTTCCTTTATAACCCTAGCGTCATCGAACCTTAAGTGTGTAGACCCTACGGGTTCGGAAATCATGCAGACATGACCGAGACGTTCTCCGGTCAATAACCAACAGCGGGATCTGGATACCCATGTTGGCTCCCACATGTTCCACGATGATCTCATCGGATGAACCACGATGTCAAGGACTCAATCGATCCCGTATACAATTCCCTTTGTCTAGCGGTATTGTACTTGCCCGAGATTCGATCGTCGGTATGCTGATACCTTGTTCAATCTCGTTACCGATAAGTCTCTTTACTAGTTCCATAACACATCATCCCGTGATCAACCCCTTGGTAACATTGTGCACATTATGATGATGTCCTACCGAGTGGGCCTAGAGATACCTCTCCGTTAACCGGAGTGACAAATCCCAGTCTCGATTCGTGCCAACCCAACAGACACTTTCGGAGATACCTGTAGTGCACCTTTATAGCCACCCAGTTGCGTTGTGACGTTTGGTACACCCAAAGCATTCTTACGGTATCCGGGAGTTGCACAATCTCATGGTCTAAGGAAATGATACTTGACATTAGAAAAGCTTTAGCATACGAACTACGATCTTTGTGCTAGGCTTAGGATTGGGTCTTGTCCATCACATCATTCTCCTAATGATGTGATCCCGTTATCAACGACATCCAATGTCCATGGTCAGGAAACCGTGACCATCTGTTGATCAACGAGCTAGTCAATTAGAGGCTTACTAGGGATCACTGAAATGTAAAATGAAGAGTCTTGAGCTTGAAGCTTGAGCCAATCCTTTGTCCTTAGCATCTTGAAGGAGTTCCCACATCCTTTAGTCCATGCCACTCCAATTTGAACTTGTCTTAAATATACTAGATAAAAGTGTTAGTCCAACAAGAGATATGTTGACATTAATTACCAAAACCACCTAGGGAGCACTTGTGCTTTCAATCTCCCCCTTTTTTGGTAATTGATGACAACATACATCAAAGCTTTAGATAAGGATATGAAGAATAGCAAGTAAAGCTTTGGAAAGACATGTAACAAGCATAGGCTCCCCCTACATGTATGCAATCATGTGAATATGAAATATAGAAGCATGTGAGAGCATAACCATGATAGAGTAGGCAATGTGTTACATGTATCTTGGCCATATGCATCAGAGCAAAAAGTATTAAAGGAAATACCTTCATGCCCATGAGTCCTTCTTGCAAACAGTATGTAGATCAGCAAGAATTCCTCATACACATGATTGTGATGCATATACTTACCTTGTAGTCTTGAGTAGGCTTAGGATGGAATGAACCTGTGTAAACAAGGTTAGATAACACAGATACATCTACTAGCCAGAGCAAACAGAAGAAACCACAAGAATACCAAGACTGGGATTGCATGTAGAGAGTGAGTACTAAGTACCACATTTGATTAGACATGTCCCCAAGAGTAAAGATATGCAATGAATTTGAATGATTTCTTTCCCTTGGATGTCTTGCTCCCCCCTGAATCTAGCATGGGATACTAGGAGAAGATAGGGAATAGAAAATCAGAGCTGAAAGATATAAATGAACAGAGCTAATGCAAACTAATGCAAGTAAGCATATATGAACATGTCTTTCCCCTCAAGAAGACATGTGGCATCTCTCCTCTTGAACACCAAGAATGTGGGATCCTTGAGAAATTCTTTCTACTAGTATTCTCTCTCCCCGGAGATCTCTCTCTCTCTCTCTCTCCCTGAAGGATCTCTCTCCCCGTGGCACGAATGCACAAGTGATGCGGTTGGGCATGCAAAGAGAATACCAAGATGGCGGGTGGACGCGGTGGCTCTGGCCCTGGCACGAATGGCCGTGGGGCGGGGGCGTCGGCGGGGGATGATCGTAATCCTCCATGAGGACAGTGGGGCGACGATGGATTTGATGCTTATGGCTCTAGACTGCATCGGGGCTCTTCGTCTTCCGGCGGTGGCCGTGGTTATGCATGGGTGGATGACGGTAATGCCAACCGGGGTTTCCAAGGACCGCCTGGCAACTTCGTGGAGGGTGCGGGTGGCCCCAATAACCGCTCTTTCTGGGGTCGTTTCCACGGAGGACGGGGCGGGAACAGACGTTTCTATCAGCAAAGGCATCCGAAGACTACGGTTGAGACGGAGGTGGCCGATGGAGGATCGAATCTACCGCAGGTGGCGGTGGAGACGGTTTAGGCTCTGGCTGAAGTTACGTTGCCAGAACCCATGCAGACCGGTGATGCTGCTTCTGAGCATGGTACGGACAAATCTGAGGCTGACAAGCTGTCCAAGTGGGCGGCTAAGAAGAAGAAGCTCACTTGTTTTCGCTGTGGTGATAAGGGACACTTTATGGCTGATTGCACTGCGGAATTATGTGACCTGTGCCGGAAACCTAAGCATACCGCCGCCGACTGTCCTCTTATGCTTGGGCCTAAGCCTTCTGTTCAGATTTACGGGATCTGCTGCTCGGAGTTGATGTTCTTCGAGTCTCCCAGAGTGGCACCTTTGGCTCCAGCGGTCGAGACTTCTTTCCCAGGGGTGGTGAAGGTAGTTCATGGACCGTTGACCGAGGCACAAATTATTTAGCAGCTGCGGGAACTCGCCCCAGGTAATTTTCAGTGGTCCTTGCTCAAGCTAAATGATACGTCTTACAAAGTCGATTTTCCGTCTAAGGAGGATCAGGTGCGAATCCTCAAGTTCGGTATGAGCAGGGTTACAGGCACTAGTTTTGTGTTGCAATATGATGAGTGGAAAAATAAGGAGCCGCAGGGCATGCCGTTGAGGCAGATTTGGGTTCGTTTCTCCGGGGCACCATCTGATCCCTTGGATAGCTTCTTGGTGACGTGGAGTTTGGGGTCTTTGATCGGCAAGACTGAACAGGTGGATATGCCATTCACTCGGGCCAACGGGGTGGCGCGTTTACTTGTCAGTGTTGCTAATATTGAGTTCTTGCCGAATGTGGTGCCTTGGACATACGATGGTGTTATGTATCAGCTGGACGTTTTGTATGAGGATCCTAATTTGTTCGATGAGTTTGAGGATGATAACCCTATGGACACGACTGAGGAAGGAGGTGCCCTGGCGAACCAGGATGATTCGGCTATGGGTGATGACGACGGGGCCAATGGTCCGGTTGGTCCGTCCGAGTCTACTAATATGGCTCCTGCGAGGTCTTCTGGGGTTGCTCCGACGTCCACTTTGCAGCTTGGGTCTTTGGGACCGTTCTCTGCTCCACCTAGGCTGCGGGGTGTTTTTCCGGATTCCGTGGATCCCGTGGCTCCTCTTTGTGCGCCGATGGTTCTTGGTTTGGGAGATACCGAGGGGCAGGTGGCCCTTCCCACGACTCCCACCGCGCTGATGGCTACCGTGGATGGTATTGCGACTGCGACTATGGCTAGTGGTGACGAGCAGGAGCCCCGGTCCCCTGTGATGCTGGAGCCGACGGCGCCCATGGAGGACTCGGCGCTCTTCCCCACGTCGCCGCGCGCGGGAGGAGGGGTGGCTGTGCAGGAGGCCGCCGTCTCTCCTTGCCCCGTTGTGGTCGGGTCAGGTGATGTGCCCATCTCTCCGGCTGCCTCTACGGAGCACTGTGAGCGGGTCTCCCCGGCCCCTGCTGCCGGCGGGTCACCCGTGGTGAGGCTGTGGGAGTCGTCGCCGAGCTGCTCTCCGGCCCCGGTGGCTTCGGCCCGGGGAGCCACTGTTGGGGGACGGGCAGGAGGCCTTTCCCCTAGCAGAGCTTCTCGTGAGGAGGTCATCGCCTTTGGCGGTATCCCGGACCCGGCTCCCAGGGGAGGCGGGTCAGCGGGAGGCTGCAGGAGCAGCCGGACGTTGATGACATGCAACTGAGGTGTGCTTTGAGAGCTGCCAATCTGCGTGACATCGAGACCTCCACTGGTATGTCGGTTAATAAATTGAATTCCATTTTGCATTTTACCGATGTTGAAATTATTCATAATGCAAATCAAGTAGGTGTTTCACTTGGTAAAAATGATATTGAGGTGTCTAGGTCGGTTAATGACATTCTTGATTTGGAAGCTGAACATGCGGTAGAAATGATCTGTCACATAGTTGCTGTTAAACCTATGAACGATTCGGAGATAGATGCGCTTGGGGTTAGGGTTCTTGATGGCTTGTGTGCCGATCTTGACCCTGCACTACCAGAGACGGAGGAGGACACCATTCCTGAGGTGTCTCTTCATGTAGATGAGCCCGAGGTGGTAGAAGCAGAGATTGGCTGTGCTGATCAGGCTGATGGTCACCTTAAGCCAAAGCGGACGTGGAAACGGAAGGTTTATCCCGTCTCGGCTGCACGTAGGAGTGCTAGGATCCGCACTGCAAATTTTTTTTATGATGAATTATGAGAGGCATTTTCTGGAATAGCAGAGGTCTTAGAGACTTGGCTAAAAGAAGATTTCTAGCGGAGGCTTCTCTTGAACATCAGTTAGATTTTATTGCTTTGTCTGAGACTGGAAGAAGCAACTTCACTTCACAATTTCTTGCCACTTTGTCTGGGGGGGTAGATTTTGATTGCCATTGCCTCCCCCCTCGAGGAAGATCTGGTGGGGTTTTACTTGGGGTTAAGTGTGAAACATTGGAAGTTCGGAGTGTAGTTTTGGGGGATTTTGCCGTCAAGTTTCGAGTTCGAACTAAGGCAGATGGGTTTGATTGGGCTTTGGTGGCGGTGTACGGAGCTGCGCAACCAGAGCTCAAGCCAGACTTTTTGGCGGATCTGGTTCGTATTTGTGGTAATGAGCAGCTCCCCCTCTTAGTGGGAGGGGATTTCAACATTATCCGTAGGAAGGAGGAGAAGAATAATGACAATTTTGATGGCCGATGGTCGTTCATGTTCAACACTATTATCGAAAGTTTGGATCTCAGAGAGATAGAGCTTTCGGGTAGGAAATTCACTTGGGCTAATTCGTTACCGGTCCCGACGTTTGAGAAACTTGACCGTGTCCTAGCCAGTGTCGAATGGGAACAGAAGTTTCCTCTGGTAACTGTGCAGGCATTGACAAGAGGGGTCTCTGACCATACACCATTACTAGTTGATTCAGGAGTTCAAACTTTTGTGGGCAACAAAAACATTTTCTCGTTTGAACTTGCCTGGTTTGAAAGAGAAGGTTTCCTTGAGTTGTTAGCTCGGGAGTGGGATAAAGACTCAGGAGGAAGGACGCCTATCGAGTGATGACAATGCAAGATTCGTCATCTCCGAAGGTTCCTTCGAGGATGGGCTAAACACATGCATGGTATTTATAAGGCGGAGAAGGAGAGACTTCTTCTACTTATTCAAACCCTTGATGTTAAAGCTGAAATTTCTATCTTGGATTCCAGTGAGTTGGAAACAAAGATAGAGGCGGAGATGCGACTTAAACAGCTTCTTCACTAGGAGGAATTGAAGTGGGCGTTGCGAGCTAAGGTTCGCAAGATAGTACAAGGCGAGGACAATACTCAATTCTTTCATATGATTGCTAATGGGAAGCATCGTAAAAAGAGAATTTTCCAGCTAGAACAAGACGAAGGGACGATAGTTGGTCAAGACAATCTGAAGGTCTACATTACCAATTATGATAAGCAGTTGTTTGGTCCCCCGGAAGAGAACTTTGTGTCCTTAGATGAGTCTAGGGTTGAGGATGTTCCTCAACTTGAGACTGCCGAGAATGAGCTGCTGACTGCTCCTTTCTCTGAGAAAGAGGTGTTTGAAGCCATTGCACAAATGGAGAATAATAAGGCTCCAGGACTGGATGGGTTTCCGGCAGAGTTTTACAAGAAATGCTGGCATTTTATTAAGGGTGATTTGATGCCCATGTTCCAGGAGTTTTTTGAGGGGCAGCTTCAGTTGTTTAAGCTGAATTTTGGAACGATAACTCTTCTTCCTAAGAAGACAGACACGGTTTGCATTGAGCAGTTCAGACCTATATGTCTGCTTAATGTGAGTTTCAAAATATTCACCAAGGTCGGGACGAACAGACTTACGCAGATTGCGCACTCTGTGGTTCATCCGTCCCAGACTGCTTTCATGCCTGATAGAAACATCCTTGAAGGGGTTGTTGTCTTGCATGAAACGCTCCATGAAATCCACTCAAAAAAACTTGATGGCGTTGTTTTTAAAGTGGATTTTGAAAAAGCATATGATAAAGTTAAATGGCCTTTCCTTCAACAAGCTTTGCGTATGAAAGGTTTTGATCCGGCATGGAGAAACCAGATCGATTCCTTTACGCAAAAAGGGAGTGTAGGGATTAAAGTGAATGACAACATAGGTCACTATTTCCAAACACACAAGGGGCTAAGGAAAGGAGACCCGATGTCACCGATTCTGTTTAACATAGTGGCTGATATGCTCACTATCTTAATAGGTCGGGCCAAGGATGCAGGGCAGGTAGGTGGCCTGGTCCCACATCTAGTTGACGGAGGGATTTCCATTCTTCAGTATGCTGATGATACTATCATCTTTATGGAGCACGACCTGGCGAAAGCAAGAAACATGAAGCTGTTGTTATGCTTATTTGAACAATTATCTGGCCTCAAAATTAACTTCCACAAGAGCGAATTGTTTTGCTTTGGAAGAGCAAAGGAGGACCAGGATACATATAAACAATTGTTCGGATGTGAATTGGGCTCCTTGCCGTTTACATACTTAGGTATACCCATTCATCATCGTAAGATGACTAACCTTGAGTGGAAATGCATCGAGGATCGCTTTGAAAAGAAAATGAGCTATTGGAAAGGGAAGCTCATGTCATACGGAGGACGATTTATTCTGATTAATTCGGTCCTTACCAGTATGCCTATGTTTCTCTTATCTTTTTTCCAGGTCCCGGTGGGAGTCAGGAAAAGATTAGATTTCTACCGATCTTGATTCTTTTGGCAGAATGACGAGCTCAAATGAAAGTATAGGCTTGCTCAGTGGGATATAATCTGTAGGCCGAAGGACCAAGGGGGTCTAGGTATTGAAAATTTGGAAATCAAAAACATATGTCTCCTTAGCAGGTGGCTTTATAAATTGTCGTCTGAGACAGAAGCTACTTGGGCACAGATTTTGCGTAATAAGTATCTTTATGCTAAAACCTTGGCTCAGGTAAATGTGAGGCCTTCTGACTCACCTTTTTGGAAGGGTTTGATGAGAGTCAAACAGCTTTTTTTCACCAAGTCAAAATTTATTGTCGGGAATGGTGCCACTACGAGGTTTTAGGAGGATACGTGGCTTGGGGAGATTCCCCTTGCACTTCAATATCCTACTTTGTACAACATTGTGCGACGTAGAGAAGCCTATGTTGCAATTGTTCTACAATCCACTCCCCTCAATATTAGTTTTCGGAGAACGCTAGTTGGAAATCGTTGGGAGGCTTGGCTCCACCTCGTTAGACGTTTAATGGATGTCATGCCCAATATGCGACCCTATCCAACAGGAACTCAAAGGTCCCACCAAGGATAGACCCGCATATTGAAACGCTTTTGCAAGGTGGATATCATTACATGAACATTACATAAAAGATGGGGATACATACAAGAGGCATACAATGCCACACGAATACAATATCACAAAACATAAGAGCATCATCCGACTACGGATGAAACACAAACAGAAACTCGAACGACATCCACCCTGCTAGCCCAGGCTGCCGACCTGGAACCTATCCCCTGATCGAAGAAGAAGCAGAAGAAGAACTCCAATTCAAGTAAACATTGCTCTCACGTCATGATCATCGCACAACCTGTACCTGCAACTGTTGTTGTAGTAATCTGTGAGCCACGAGGACTCAGCAATCCCATTACCATGGGTATCAAGACTAGCAAAGCTTAAAGGGAACGGAAGGGGTAAAGTGGTGAGGCTGCAGCAGCGACTAAGCATATATGGTGGCTAACATACGCAAATAAGAGCGAGAAGAGAGCAAGAAGAACGGTCGTGAAGCTAGCAATGATCAAGAAGTGATCCTGAACTCCTACTTACGTCAAACATAACCCAAAAACCGTGTTCACTTCCCGGACTCCGCCGAAAAGAGACCATCACGGCTACACACGCGGTTGATGCATTTTAATTCGGATCTGATGTCAAGTTATCTACAACCGGACATTAACAAATTCCCATCTGCCTATAACCGCAGGCACGGCTTTCGAAAGATTATACCCTGTAGGGGTGTCCCAACTTAGCCCATGATAAGCTCTCGCGATCAACGAAGGATATACCTTCTCCCAGGAAGACCCGATCAGACTCGGAATCCCGGTTTACAAGACATTTCGACAATGGCAAAACAAGACCAGCAAAGCCGCCCGATGCGCCGACAAATCCCGATAGGAGCTGCACATATCTCGTTCTCAGGGCAACACCGGATGAGACTAGCTACGAGTAAAACCAACCCTCAAGTTTCCCCAAGGTGGCCCCGCAGGCTGCTCGGTTCGGACCAACACTTAGACAAGCACTGGCCCGGGGGGGTAAAATAAAGATGACCCTCGGGTTGGCTGACCCAAGGGAAGGGTACATGTGGTGGTGAGGCAAATGGTAAAACCAAGGTTGGGCCTTGCTGGAGGAGTTTTATTCAAAGCGAACTGTCAAGGGGGTCCCATAAATCACCCAACCGCGTAAGGAACGCAAAATCCGGGAACATAACACCGGTATGATGAAACTAGGGTGGCAAGAGTGGAACAAAACACCAGGCAAAAGGTCAAGTCTTCCACCCTTTACCAAGTATATAGATGCATTAATAATATAAGAGATATTGTGATATCCCAACCAAAATCCTGTCCACCATGGAGAAATCTTCAACTTCACCTGCAACTAGCAACGCTATAAGAGGGGCTGAGCAAAAGCGGTAACATAGCCAAACAACAGTTTGCATAGGAAATGTGTCAAAGGTTAGAGGTTCATGGCAATATGGGAGGCTTGATAAACAGGTGATAGGTAGCGCAACAAAGCGATAGAACAAAGCAACTAGCATAGCAATGATAGTAATGAGATCCAGGGTAACGGTCATCTTGCCTGAAATCCCGCAAGGAAGAAGAACGAGTCCATGAAGAAGACGAACGGATGAAGCCGAACCAAGCGTAGACGAATGAATCCTCACGATCGCAACAAAACGGGAACTATCGAGAAGAAGCACACAACATGGTAAACACACCAAACATGAACAAGGCATGATGCACAACCAAGCATAATGCATGACAAGACTACATGAAGCTACTCATGGCAAGAGATGATGCAAACAAGAGCAACACATCAAAGCAAGTTTAAATGAGGCCAAGAACAACATATAACAATTCCGGTAAGTCCTCATATGCAAATTTCAAAGTTGGTCTAGATCTGAATAGACTTTATGTTCAAGTTGTTAAACAGCAAGTTAAGATGCACCAAGATGATCTACACGAGATTCTAGTCAAGTTACATATAAAGTTCATTTAGTTCGGAGCTACGGCCTAGAAGATATGAGCAACACAAGTTAAACATGGCATTGATGCAAAATGCACCCAAACATCAAGAAAACACCTCAAAACATGGATGCAACATGATAATATGAAACTACATGCAAAATCAAGCAAGTTTCATATAGAGCACACTCAAAACGAAGCAACGGTTCAACACACACACACTATACAAGTTATAGCAACAATCTGTCCAAAACAGCAACTAGGAATATTGCAAGCATCAAAACAACATGCTACAGTACCAAAATATAAAAACAAAAGGCATGGACATGATGTACAGGTAAAGCATAACAAAACATGAACACTGAGCTATCTCCAGAAATCACTAGAACATGCTCAAAAACACATGGCAAGATTGCAAATGATAACAGTTCAGACTTTGCACAAAATAACATCAGGTTGCAATGTTTAGAGCTATCAAACAACATGTTACAGGAACTTATCATGGCAAACAAAGGCATGGCATGAATCTACTAAACCCATAGATCAAAAGTCCCTTACTGACCATAAGCCAAAAAGGATCAGAAAATATGATGGCACCCACGTAAACATAGCAAGTTATATTACACATTCATACATGGCAGAAACAGAATTATGAAGGCATGTTGGTGAGCTTGTGCAACTCACTACAGAGAAAAACATGGCATGGCAAGGCAACCAACAGTAAGAAGACATATTTGTGAAGTTAAGCATGGCAAAAGCAAGTCCATAGGGTGCATGGATCACTAGCAAAACACATGGCAACAACTGAACTTAATGTTAACAGGCTGACAGCAACATTATGAAGCAACTTTGGAGCAAGATTACAACAAGTTAAAGCAAGCTATAAATGCTAACAGGGGCATGGATGGATAGAGCATGACATGTAGAACAAAACACATTTAGTGAACATCTCCATATTATGCATAGAATGATTAGTAGAAGCAGGTTTACATAGCATCACGAAGTAACAGATTCAGCCTAGCAAAACAGTAACAGCAAGTACCCTACTTAACAAGCTTGATTCACTCACCACAAGATATTGCATGATAAGATAAGCATAGCATCATCAAGAAGACATGTTTCTGAAACAAAACAAGGCAAGAACAAGTTCATAGCATGCAAGGATCAACTATAACAACCTTGGCAAAATTGAATAACATGTAAACAATCTGCCAGGAAACATTTTGGAGCAAAAGTAGAGCACGAAAATGACATGCTAGACTACTCCATAATTGTAAACAGGGGCATGAATGGATAGAGAATAACCATATGTTCAAAACACCCTTACTGAAGTATCTCAAAATAAGCATGGATCTCTCTGTAGCAACATGTTTACATGGCATCAAAATAACAGCAGAACAGGGACTAAAATCAGTAATATCATGAAGCCTAGTTTGCATGCTTGTGCTAGTCACCACATTGAACACAAAAATACATGGTAAGCACCTCTGTAAAGAAGGCATGGCATAGTTCAAACACATGTAGACATCAACCTCATAGGATGCACACATCAATCATGGCAAAAATGACAAAAGTGCATGTTCTGTTAACAGACATCGGACAACATTATGAAGCACTCTTGTAGCGATGTTTCAGGCATCAAGATGGACTCAAATGAACATGATGCAATGGAATGAAATGATGTACTCGTTGAGACGAACAATTTGACATATTACATGCACGAAACGGAGCTACGAATGCAGAGATATGATGCGATGAACATGACATGATAATGTCAAAATTATTTCAGGACAGGCGTTTCCCGGGTCAACCTCTGGTTGCACGGAATCCGAGGATGGCCGGGGCTCTCGCCGGAGTTGCGGTAGAGGCGGTCGGGGAGGAAGAAGAGGGCGCCGGAGATGGGGCCGGCCGGATCCGGGGCGCCGGATCCGGTGGCCGGACGGGCGCCGGCGGGGCGCGGCTACCGGAGAAGGGCGACGGGGGTCGACGACCGGCGAGTAGGCGGCGGCCGCGGCCGGCGCGGGAGGCAGGGCGCCTCAGGCGCGGGCGGCGCAGCTCTTGCGGGAGCCGGGGAGGCGGCGGACGGCGCGGAGGCCAGGGCCCAGGCGCGGGCGCACGGCCGGCGAAGGTCGAGCGGCGGCGGCGCGGCCAGGAGCTCGGGCAAGCGGGCACGGGGCTCGGGGCGGCGACCCAGATCTGGCCCGGGGCGGGCCGGCCTCGGGCCTGGCGACGGGCGCGGGGAGGAGAGAGGAGGCCGGCTGGCCACGTGGCGCTGCGGCATTGGAGGAGAGCGGCGGTGGGGTGATGTGGCGCGAGCGGGTTGGCTGGGGTGAGGTGGAGGCTGGACATGTCCGGCCCGGTCCGGATGTGTCCGGCGGCGGCGGGGAGGGGTTTGGCTAGGGTTAGGGGTGGTTTCATCCGCGAAAATGGACGGGGGGGGCGTATTTATAGTTTCTGGGAGCTAGGAGAGTCCAAATGAGGCACGGTTTTCACCCACACGATCGTGATCGAACGACCAAGAGCATGGAGGGGAGTTTGCTGGGTTTTGGGCCAGATTGGAGGGGTGTTGGGCTGCAAGACAAAAGAGGCCTTTACGGTTCCCCGGTTAACCGTTGGAGTATCAAACGACCTCCAAATGGCACGAAACTTGACAGGCGGTCTACCGGTGCTATACCAAGGCCGCTTGGCAAACCTCGGGCCATTCCAAGAACGTTTAATACCTGCACACAACGAGAGACAAAAGGGGGAATGCCGGAGGGCATAGGAGTGCCGGATTGCAAAACGGACAACGGGGAAAAGGCTCGGATGCATGAGACGAACACGTATGCAAAATGAAATGCACATGATGACATGATAAAATGCAACACGCAAGCAAATGACATGGCAACGACGGCGAATAACTGGCAGACACCTGGCGCATCGGATCCGGGGCGTTACAATGGAGGTCCGGCTGACCCAGCAACCAGATCAGCTATATTGGAAACTTACTAAGAACGGTGTGTTCTCGGTTAAATCTATGTATCTGGATGTCATTAACTCTAGCGCTGTCCCTTCCTCGATTCACGTGTGGAAAGTAAAGGTTCCCTTACGTATCAAAGTGTTTATGTGGTTTGTGCATAAACAAGTCATTTTGACTAAGGATAACCTGGCAAAACGCAACTGGGTGGGCTCATCTAGGTGTAGCTTGTGCGATCATAACGAAAGCATCAAACACCTCTTTCTCGATTGTCCGTTGGCTAAGATTCTGTGGCGGTCGATTCATATTGCGTTCAATATCAATCAGCCCACCTCTATCAACATGTTATTTGGAGCATGGCTTGATGGGGTTGATTCCGATACTTCAAGACACATTCGTGTTGGCGTTTGTGCTTTACTTTGGGCAGTATGGAATTGCAGAAATGATTTAGTATTTAACAGATCAACAAACATTCACTTTTTGCAGGTTATCTTCAGGGCCACGGCATTCATCCGTATGTGGTCGCTACTCACTCCGACGGAGGCCAGGGAGCGTTTGGTTACTGCGTCTACCCGACGGGAGATGGTAGCGCGGGATATTTTCAACCGGTTTGGATGGCGGTCATGTAATAGGATAGGCATGTAGTGCTCCTATTGTGCTTGCCAGCCGGTTGTGGCTTTCGGTTTGAGCTCTTTCGAGCCTTTTGTTTATCTTCGCAACTCATTACTTGACGACTTTGTTGCTGAACTTTTTTAATAATATGAGTCATATGCATCTTTCTGATGCAAAGGCTGGGGTAAAACCCCTTTTAAAAAAAAACAAGACCGGGTAAATGGCGAAGCGGAACAAGATAGTGTGCTTCTGAGAGTGGAAAGATAACCACAAAGAAAGAACCGTGATTCTTGACGGTAGCATGAGGAGCCAGAATTGGACTCTGGTGTGTCCGAAACGAACTCCTCGCTTCTATTCCCGTTGCAACGCACGGGCATTTGTGCTAGTAATTCCTATAGGCAATAATACATGCTCCAAAAGATAAAGTGGAATACATCAGGTTCAACCTGCAATGTAGGCTGAATAGAGAATACAACACCTTTATGTGATATATGGAAGAAAGAAAATGGACCATCTCTTCTTTCACATCCAAAAAAATGATACACAACTACAAATACTATGAAGGAAAAACAATTAGCACAAAACAAATACATTGACACCTTTCTCATGTTCCCTAACCACACACCGATCAAACTCGCAGCTCGAATTACAACACCACCACAAAAGTGCTAGGTCATGTATCTACAGGCAATCTTATCTAAATCCTGTCCAATCTTTGTCACACATTAGCATGGTCAAAAGCTAGCACACAATTGCCCAATCTTGACGGTAGCCTTCACCGCAACCCTCACCGCCAAGAAAGTCTTCTTCCCTGATCAGAAATGTCATGTTTACAGATCACGATCAGCACAAGTTCATGCAACAGATCCTGGAAATCACTTGTGACAAAATGTTGGGCGATATCATACTCAGTGCAAAACTAATGGAGAACCAGGCTCCGAGCCGCTGATGGAGGCGAATGATGACATGCTATCATCCTTGGAAGCTGTCGAGAAGTTGAGTGGCACCGCCGTCATCCTCCTGTTCTCCTTGAAGTAATTGTTGTACCGGCCAGAGTACGATCGTGGTGTCAAAAGCTCGGGTGTGGCACTGCCTGCCGACACCCGGCGGGGCATCGGAGTCATGAAACCAGCCCCATTCCCATTTGGGTGATGCCCACTCGTCCTCCTGTTAAAACTGCTTGTTTTCCTCGGAACAGACTTGGACCCAAAGATCAGCTCCTTCTCTTTAAGCAATAGATTCTGCAGCTTCTTCTGGTCCTGTGGCAAGAGTTAATGAACAAGACTGATGACATTTGTTGTGATTGTAGTGCCAGAAAGAGCACAGGATGTGGAATTTGTACCCAGTATCGTTTCTTATCTTCCTCCTTCTGTACTCTTCTGAGTTTTTGCTCTTCCAAAATGGCGACCAGACGAACCTTCACATGCAAATTCAATGCATCAGAGCTGTGTCCTCGATTTCTGATGATTATGGTGAGCTAGCTCAGTGACTTACCCCGTCATATAGAAATGGTGTATTGCTTTCATCCTCCCAGGCAAATGTCTTGTCTATCAAGTTGTCAATCATAGCTGCAGAATAGATGTAGCTTATGATCATAAACATACCAAATGCGACGTGGATCTTTTTGAAAAAACTAAGAGGTAGGTTGTGCTTATGAATCATGGAGCTCAGTTGAATCAAAAACACTATATGGAAGTCACTACAGTGCCCTCCAACTGAAGAAACGAAGACTCACTTGGAATCTTTTGAACGAGCACCCTCGCTTTCTCTGCACGCTTGAGATTCAAATGGGCACCCCTGCCCGCACTGTACCTGTTATCATCCTGCAGTAGGACATATGCAACATTAAAGAGGACATTAATTAACTCATAGCAGACCTGCACTGTATGATGTCAGCCAAATTTTATCTGAATATAGCATAATTTCATGAATAAAAGCACACCTGGTTGTATTCCTCAAGCCAAGTCTCTTCATCACAGGCCGATAGCCATTTGTCTACTCTCTCCATGATATCTTTCCTCGTATAAGATTCCTCATTTGCTTTTGCAATTTGAGCTTCGATGTTGGAAAGAAGTTCGCAAGGATCCACTAGACCTGTAAGTGAGAAGGTTCTAGGATCGTTCAAGATATTCAGCAGGGGCATTTTACAGACCGTATGCGCGAGAGAAAAGAGATCAGTGGGATAAATACCAGAATCAATTAGAGCAACAATCTTCTCTGGTGCTGTGCTCGTATCAGGCTCCATATGTGCATTTCTGCAGATATTTTCTAGCTCTACCCTTCTCTTAAGAACAAGCTCCTTCATTCTACTCGCTTTTTGCTTAGTTAGTCTTTCGACTTCCTCTTCTGTCTGAAGAACCATAGTGATACTATAAGTTTGAATTACAGCTTACAAAAAAATGAATAAGTCAATAGAAAGCTGGCAAACCTCCTGAATCGTTTCCAGTGACAGGACACTAGGAGAAGTGATCTCTTCCTCAGAAGATCCAAGAACAGCGGCTACTTCGCTGAAATGTCTCCTCTCTTGTTCTGTTGACTCCATCAGATTCCATAGCTTGTGGAGTTTCCCCACAGTTTCTTGCAACTGAACACATCAACACAATACAAGTAGTTAGAGAGGATACGAGACAAAAACTAATCACTGCCATAGTTTCACTAAGAGGAATCACCTTTGAGACTCTGGTCCTTTTTTCTGCTTTGAGCTTCAGGATAGTCTGAGTAAGACCTTCAAGGGTGCTATCACTGATATTCGTCGAATTATCTGAGTTGGTTCCATGCAAACTTGGATGCACATCCTTTACCGTCTTTGCAAAATCCATCCCAAGCACAGCGCATAGGCAGTGCACTTCATCCACATATACAAATACTTTCTGAAGGCGATCAGACTGAAAAAAAGGGAAAATATTTTTATTAATCTGACACAGCCAAGAAAAGAATTTAAAAAAACAAAATTGCTGCATGTACGATGCTTAGTTATACGATTTTTGTACGATTTCTGATCGGGTGGTGGGCAGTGGCTTGCTCTGACACAAGGACGGCATGATCTACAGTGTCGTATGAAAATTGTACGGAAATAATTGTATGCATAGCAATGCTCTTAACAAAAATAGCATGAGTTGCCATTTCAACTGTATATTTCTTATAGCTATTAGTGTGTTGGCAACAAATGTTTCTAGTTAAAGCAGTAGAGAAGCGTACATCGGTGATGACACACAAATGCTATTTTTTTACAAATACCTTTGTGTGAGAAGTTAAGGTACAATCAAACAATTTTAATGGTTCTACGCAAACGGTCAAACCTATCTGATTCTGATGACTGGATTGAAGCGGCATATGCAACTAAGTACTCCCTCTGTAAAGAAATATAAGACGTTTTAGATCACTCTCCCTCTGTAAAGAAATATAAGACATTTTAGATCACTCTAATACGTCTTATATTTCTTTACAGAGGGAGTAGTATTTTAGTCAAGATCATTATTACCTTCTCTTTTTGTAAATTGCGTAGCTGCATTTGAAGATCAGCAAGTCTTCTGGTTGACAAGTCATGATCATTGTTCAGACGTTTGGACGAACCATCATCATGCTGATAATTGTGATCAGAAATTTGTGCATTTATCGTCTCGATTTGCGATTGCACATTTGAGAACTGTTTGATTCTTTCTTCTTTCATGGCCCTAAGATCATCCAAGAGAGGCGTCACTGCAGCAAGTTGTTCTTTCAACGATGCATGCTTTTCATTCACCTGAAAATGAGAATTCATATTACTAAAGAACGTAATATACCTATTTGTTCATATTGTACAATGGAATCAGTTGAAAGAGTTTTTGGTTCCAGCACCACTAAACATGAATCTTCATGATTACAAAACAGATAAATATCTATGATACACAAAATCATAGTATTTTATCATTGTTTGGCGTACTTCAGTAAAGTCTCCTAACCATTCCAAGAGCAATCGCCTTTGGAAGGTGCTGCATAGGTCGACCTCGCATGGAGATGGAAATTCTAGATGCGCAATACAGGTACCCTTGAATAATAATAGATCATCATATTCAATAAATCTTTGACTAAATGGATGGTTAGCTGTTATACAGAATTACAGAATATAACCAATTACTATACTGCCTTTTCTTTTCGTCTAATATTTACCCATCTCCATCCACCATATGACCACGAACCAACATGCTGACTTAGTTATTCATGTCACATCTTATCATCAATAGCTTAAAAATGACAGCCAAACTGCCAAATACGATATATTCAGCACAAGGTGCAGCATGACATCAACAATGATTTCATTACTTCTTGTACACAATGAACTACCAATATTTCAGTCTCTGTAAACAAATCATAACATGACACATGAGCTCATATTCAAGGAGGTCCATTGGTTAGAGGCCTTGCATAAGAAAAGAAATTAGAGATTACGGCAGGATATGCATTATACCTTAAATTGTGTAGTATTTTCACCTATCGAAGCCACTAAAGCTTTAAGCTCTGCTTCTTTGGCCATCACTGACTGGCGGAGCTGGCTTCTATCCGCATTAGCACTGTCGACCTTCCGACGATACACACGCATACACTCTGCCTCGAGTTCCTGGAACATCCGATCTTTATCTTGTTCGCGCTCCCCGATCTCTGTCCATATTTGCTAAAAAGGAAGTCATGTGTCAGATAATCAAACATGAGGAACAGGAACAACGCAAAAATAGAATCTGAGTGTGTAATATTTATAAGAAAGTAAGTGTCTGCCAGTACCTAGCATATATGATAATCAAATAACGACCATATCATTAAAATCAAAATAAACAAAATTTTATTTGGTGTTACACCCCACGTTTTAGTGCATGGAACAGAACGCCACAAGCAACCAAAAGACCCTACTGGCACTCTGGCAGGACTTCTGTTGAATGTTGAACAAGCAAGCTGATTGCTTGACCTTCAACCTTCCAGGCCTATTCTATTTCCTTTTCCCCCATACCTCCTAATAAATTGGGAACACAGGACTATTTTTCTTTTCTTTTGCGGCATCAGAAGGTTGCATAAAAAGTCCATAATAATTATATATATAAAAAACCTTCCCAGTTATGATTTTCAACTTAAGCATGCTTAGTGCTTTGTTATGCTTGTAGGAATATCGAGTAATAATAGATAACTTGAGATTGTACTAGCAAAGCATAAAATTATTCTGCTTTCTGGTGCTACAGCAGGCAGTGGCTTCAATCATTGGGATTGAAGCAGTGCTATTTTTAAGCCCCTTTCACCTCAAACAGTTCAAGTGGGAAGGAAAAGTAGATCTCTCTGTCTCCCTCGCCTCTCAAGATTCAGAAAACCCGACGGTAAATGAAAAGTTCCACCTAAAGCTGAAAGGAAACTGTAAACGGAAGCAACAGATTCCCACTGCTGTTCTGAAAATCTTACTACATACTCTTTAAAAATCGCAACCTTTTTATGGGGGAGAATATCAGAAGCTTGCAACTGAAGAAAACAAGAAAACAATTGGGCTTTTCTGAAGAATCCTGGGGAAACATCGTCCTCGTCTTTGAAAAAACGCGGGCAAATTAAATGCATCAATCAAATCCAGACGGCTCAAAATCTGCAACTAGGAATACACTGCAGAATTTCAGAGTTCCTGTAGCCATGACAGGACTGGCAACATGATTGGAGCGAGCAAGGGAATCAAGAAACCGGCGTCTTCCAAACCTCCCAAATCCTCATGAAAAAGCAAAGAACAGACAGTAAATCGAGCAAAGGATGCCGCAGAGAGAGAGAGAGAGAGAGAGAGAGAGAGAGAGAGAGAGAGAGAGAGAGAGAGAGAGCGCATTTGCTTGTGGGTGAGAGGGACGCACCTCGAGCTCGCGCAGCAGGGCGCCGCACGGCGTGTCGAAGCTGACGCTGCACCGCGGCGGCCTGTCCAGCCCGTACCCGGCCATGGCCGTCTCGCCCATCTCCTCTCTCCCCGAGAAGACGGAGGAGAAAGAGGAAGCGGCTAGGGGGACACCTCGGCAGCGCCCTCTCACTGTACCCGTGGTCCTCTCGCCTCCTTGGTCCTGCTGTCCTGGCGAAAGGACCAAGAATCCCAAGCCCAATGCCCGGCGGCCTCCTGGTATTCGCAACCACCAACCCTCCCCCGGACCCCCTCCCCCTCCCCCTCCTTCTCTCTCTCCTCGCGGCACGGCACCCCTGGGCTGTAGAGAGGGGCAGCGGTGGTTGCCTGGTTATATATGGATCTCAGTCCAGTGCAGTTGGTAAGAGCGCAAAAGGGAAAAGAGAGCGAGGTGGTGATAAGGCGGGGCGAGAGGTTGGAGAAGACGACGACGGGGGGGTTGGGAGTTGCCCGTGAAACGCGAGAAGCGCAGGGGCGCGCGTGCATGCGATGTGAGGAGTTGCGAACTGGGAACTGATGACGAGGAGCAACGGACAGAAAAACTACAGCTGTTTTCTCGATCCGGTTTGATCAACAGTTTTGCCCTCTTCTCTCTGTTCGTTTCCAAGAGGGTTTTCTCGGTGAAATGTGGTGACAAAATCTCATCTTTTGTCATCGTACGTATCCAGGTTTCTTTTTACTACTAGTATTTTTCATGTGTGTTCTGCTTTTACTGTACCGTACGGGGTTTCACGTGAAGCAGTGGGTGCACGCTTGGAATATGCTAGCAACGATTCATGATCAGATGTGCGTTGTAAAGTGTCAAGATGTGCAGCTGGGTTATTCAGAAGATATATACGTACTTTCGCATGACAAATATTATCATCAGATTTTTAGCATAAAAAATCCGAGCCACATTTTTAACATTTCCGTAAACATAAACTTTAGTGCTCATTGTAAACTTGGATACTTGGTGTGGATTTATGAGACAGATGTACGCATGATTGATTTGGAACTTGGGTGGTACTACGTACAGTACGTACGTAGGTGATACACTCCCATCAAATCCATGGGGATGGGGGTGAGGCATCCACCACTTTGAACGGCGTGGGGCTACGTAGAAACCATGCCGAAAAGGGCGCCCGGGCACGCCAAACGCCACCATATTATGGACCGCTTTCCCTGACACCGTAGATTGCAAGCCACACTCGCAGCCAACCCAGTGGTCCAGATCACGTGCACCGCGGCCCGATCGCGCCCCATCTGAGCCGTCCATCAGGTAGTGGACGGATCCGGGTTTTACACACTGATGATGGTGATAAAATAAGCGGTGAGATGAGGAATCCATCTGTCTGTCTACGAATGTAAATAAATCTTGGTGCCGATTGACAGTTTGCGTGCCGTGCCGACCGTTAGGCAGCGAGCAGAGAGAGTGGACTGAACATGTTTTCCTGCATGGAATGGCTGCTGCAGATATGAATGAATGAATGGATCTTTTGCGCTGCCGCTGGAACTGTATATCTATACTGATTCCAGGAATGAATCTGAGCCTGCAAAACCCACATGCACAGTATGCCGGCTCATGTGATGCTTTGAGGTCAACCAAATAAAACTAAGAGGAAAAAGCCATCGAGTTCAGAGTTTTTATTTGTGTAAAGTTGGCTTAAACAATGCGCTAGCTAGATCTAGGCTCGCATGTGCCTCTCTTTTGACGCTCATCACAGTGAATGAAGTACAGCACACTCACAAAATCCAGGTGCTGCAGTGTTCTTCCTCCTGCACTACGCTGCACACATGTTGACGCATTGATTGTTGTTCTAGTTACTCGACTTGATGTCATGTTTTCTTCATCAGAAAGTAAGCACGCAATCACATATGGATTCGTACAGGCAGAGCAGAGCAGAGCAGAAAGGTTAGGGGTCTGTGCCGCGAGGACTGTTACTGCTGCTCTTGCCCTTGCCATGATGAGACATGAGTTGAGTCGCTGGTGTCAAGTGTGAACCAGAGATTGGGTTCACATGGCCCCTCTTGCAATGAATTAAATCCCGTCACACTGACATACGCCACAGTACACCACAGTGCAGTGCAGTGCGAGTGCACACCATGGTCAAACGAACCAACCCCCATAGGCCATAATAACTCGTCAGGATTCACGAGCAAAAGTAGCCTGATTCCCGAGGAGTGAACAGATGCAACAAGTACTAGTACTACTACCTACGCATGTTTATTTCGTGCATTTATAAAAAGTTTATTTTATCTCTCAGGTTTATCAGGTTTTCGTTCGGTGCTCTATTGTCTGTCCCGGCAAGCTAGCAAAGGCAGGACAAAATTGGAGTCAATAACACTACTTCATTACCCATCGATGTGCGCCGTTGACGCGCGAAGCGATGCTCCCCGTCACCGCTTTTATCTGCTGACGGTCGACTGGTACCCCGAAACAATGCACTAAAAACTTGTACGATGGGAAGTGCTTAGAAAGATGCTTAGAGAAATAAGCGTCTACCATGTACAAATAAGCATCGGGGGTTGGTTCGTACGACAATACGTACGCCGTCATAAGCACCACAATACGGCGGTTGGTGAGGATGGCGCTCTCTTCCCCTCCTCTCGCGCTCTCCCCCCCCCCTTGGGGCGTCGCCGGCTCGCGGCTCTCCTCCGTCGGCGTCCAAGTCTCGTGTGAACCCCAGCCCCCTTCCTCCCTCGTGCCTCCCTCCGGGCTCCCCGCCGGCGGCGGGGCCCGACCCCCTCCCTCCCGTGTCTCCCCCTCCCAGCCCGGTGGCCCTGGAGGCGCCCCGGGCTAACCGGTTTTGGGCTTTGGGCTCGGTCGATTCTGGCTCCGAATCCGACTCCGAGGTCCCTTCTCCCCTTCCCCGCCCGACCTCGGTGGCTGAGTCGTCGTCTCTAATGGCGGCGGGTCGCCGGCGTAAATTCGCTCCGGGGGGCCGGGGCCGGCCGGTCGTGGTGGGTGTGGGTTCGGATGGTTGGTGTCGTGTTGGCCGTGGGCGCCGGCGCGCCGCCTCTTGGTCGTCGGATCCCTCTCTGGTGGGTCCTGGGGTGGCTGTCCTTGATTCGCCGGCTCCTTCCCCTCTGGTGGCGGTTCGCCCTGGCTCGCCGCCGTCCATGGGCCTCCCCTCCCCGGCGGCGCCGGCGCCGGCGCTAACCCTAGATCTGGGATCGGGGCTGGCGCTGGTGCCTTGGGCCGTGGGTCGGGCTCCTCAGGTTGGTGCTGGGCCGTGTGGGCCTGTGCTTGTCCCTTCGCTGGGTTCCGTGGTCGATTCCCCCCCCCCTCGTTTCCGTGCCTCTTGGGCCAAGGCCGGCCCAATTGCGTCCCTCTCTCCCTTCGGCCCCTCTGGGTGAGCCCGGCCTGTCTGGCACTGGCTTTATATGGGTCCGGAGGGGTTCGGCTCCCCCTTTTCTAGGGTTTCCTGCTTCTGCCGCGGACTTGCGACGGCGCCGCTCCCCTATCCGCCGCTTCGTCAGATCCACGCCTCCTCCTCCCCTCCTTCTCCCCTTCGCGTCGGTGGCTGCGATGGATCGCTCCCGCGGGTCCTCCAGTGAGGCTGTCTCTGGTCTCAAGCGGGGGCGGGACGGTTCTGGTGACGCTGCTGCGGATCTGGAGTATGAGGTGTCGCTCCGCGCTAAGCTCCAGGCCTCGCGGTCGGAGACGGGCGCCGCATCCCCTCGTGTGTCTGGATCTGGGCCGTCGGCACCTCCTCCCCTGGCGCCCTCTGCTCCGGTGCCTGTGGCCGATCCCTGGGAACAGACGGCGCGGGGGAGCCGGGCGGGTTCTTCGGGACCTTCCTCGTCTCCTTCCTCGCTTGCCCCCTCGGGTGGGCCGCCGCGGGCGCCGGCGGTGGGCGGTGGCAGGCCGTCCCGCTTCGTCCCTCGTGGCGGCTCAGGGGCCCCTGTCCGGCGCCCGTTCGATGCGGCTGCGGGGCGTGGCGCTGGCGCTGGGGCCGGTGGTGGTCCTCCTGGTGATGGCATCCTCCCCCCGCCACCCTCTCGTGGCGCGAGCCGCAACTCCTCTCACTCCCAGGTTTCCAATCCCATCCTCACCTGCTTCGCGTGTCATCGCCCTGGCCACTTTCAACCCCGTGTCGAGAATCCTCCGTTCTGTCTCATCTGTAGGGAGGACGGTCACCTCACGGTGGACTGCCAAAAGTAGGGTCAAGCCTCCCTCTTTCATCCACTACGGTATCGGCCTCCCTGGCTGCTCGTTCTTTGCCCTGGACAAGGAAGTTCCTGTTGCTGCCCCCAACCCCTCGTTGTCCAATGTTGGTGTCATTTCTGTTCAGGACAAGCGCATCTCTCCGCAAGCCCTCCTGGACGAACTCCGTTTGTGGGATGAAGGTGGTTGGGATTGGCAGATTCGCCAACTCTCTGATTTCGAGTTTGCGGCCACTTTTCCTTCTAAAGAGAGTCTTCGCATGATGTCTTCCTGCACCAGCTTCACACTTCCTCTGAACCAACTTGTGGTCTCGGTCAAAGCTGCTTCCAATGGGTCAAAGTCCATTTCCTCTCTATCTGATGTTTGGGTGTTAGTGGATGATGTGCCTCCCAGCATGCGCACCTTGTCTTTCCTGATGGCTTTTGGGGTGCTGATCGGGAAACCAATTGAGGTTGACCTAGCTTCGCTATCTGTTCTTGGACCAGCTCGGCTTCGGGTGTGGTGTGTGGACCCGATATGCATTCGTGGCACTGTTGATGTTTTCCCGGCGGCTGGTGGTTTTCGTCTTCGGGTCCGGGTGGAGGGTGCCCCAGGCTCTGACTCCCCTCCTCCTCCCCCTCCCCCCCCCGGCCTCGAGTGATGATGATAAAAGCAAGGAGGGTGGTGGGGGTCTTGAGGACTCCTTGAATGGTACGGACCCTCGTTTCACCCAGTCTGCGTGGGATGGGCTGTCTCCTGCTGAGCAAGAACTGATGAAGGATTGTGCTCCGGCTCCGGCGGGTGGTGGGGTTCGGGGCTCGGGGCCTGGTGTGGAGGGTGGGCCGGCGGCTGCGGGTGGATCGAAGGGCACCCCCTGTCGGCGGCGTGCTCCAACCTGCCCGCTCGCCCCACCTCCCCTTCGCTCTCCGGCATTGAAGACCTACCTCCGGTGGGCCCTTCGGCGGCTAAAAAGAGGAAGAAGTCCTCGGTGAAGAAGTTCTCCGTGAAGAGCAGGGCCTCGGGGGACTCCAGGCAGTCCGCGGCTGGGCTCTGTCGCCGGCTGGAGGTGGATCTGGGGGCGGCCTTGGGCCTGTCTTCGGCTGCTGCTTCTCCTGGTCGGGCCCCCCCGGTGCCTGTTCTCTCCCCTGCCTCCACCGCTCGCAAGAGTGGCCGTGTCTCCAACGGTGGCGAACGTGTGGTGGATCGGGCGGCTCGGCGTAAGGCGGCGCGCGATCTTCCTCCCTCAGGTTCGGGCTCGCTCCCATCTCCGTCCCCCCCTTTGGCTCCGTCTCCTGTTAGGCTAGTTTTACCCTCTCAATCCGATGAGCACCTCATTACGATATTAGATGATGTGGGGATTTGTTTAGACGCTAGCTTGGGCTCCCCTTCCTCTTTGTTGCAGCTGATCCGTGCTAATGAGCGTGCGCAGGCTGATATTTCAAAGGCCAAGGAGGCTGGTGCTGGGGTGTCTGCCCCTCTGGTTGTGGCCGGAGGGGCACCGGAGGAGGCTGACAGGGGTCAGGTGCCTCCGGTTCAGAAACGCGGGGCTGGGAAACGTGCTAAAACCTGCAAGGCTCCGTGCAGGTCGAGTCTTCAAATTAAAAACCTCTCCTTCAAATGAAGGCTTTATTTTGGAACATCAGAGGGTTCTGCACTAGGGGGCGCAGGGACCAACTGAAGGATTTAGTGCGTGCCGAAAAAATTGATTTTATTGGCCTCGTTGAGACCCTTAAACCATCCTTCTTTCCTTCTGAACTTTCGGCTATTGCTGGGATTGATAAATTCAGGTGGAATTCTGTGGCCTCCGTTGGCCAGTCAGGTGGCTTTCTCTTGGGCACTAATAATGATACTTTCGATTTTGTGGCTTTTGACCATGGCATTTACTGGGCTAGTGTGGTAGTTTCCCTTCGTTCCAACAATACCCTTCTCGAACTTATGGTGGTCTATGGTCCGGCTGATCATTCCCTGTCTCAAATATTCTTGGATGAGATTTATACTAAAATAGACTCCTGTCAGCTCCCCCTCTCGATTGGGGGTGACTTTAACCTGTTAAGATACCCTTCTGATAAGAGCTCTGCCAATTTTTCTTGGGTGTTGGCTGCGGCCTTTAATGCCTTCATCAGGGATACGCCTATTCGTGAAATTCCGAGGGTTGGGGCCCGTTACACTTGGACTAATCAACAGGTGTGTCCGATTCGCTCGGTTCTTGATAGAGTTTTTATCTGCCCTGCTTGGGATGGTCTCTTTCCTCGATGCTCACTTCGTGCCCTCCCCATTGTTGGCTCTGATCACGCTCCCCTTATCCTAGACGACGGATTTCGTCCCAGTGGCTGCCAAAGATTCCAATTTGATGCGTCCTGGCTATTAGTGGAGGGGTTTCCTAGTATGTTGGCTCAGAAGATCTTGGACTGTCTAATCTCTCCCCACCGTACCTTTGGCCCTATGGATGATTGGCATCATGTCTCGTACTTCCTTCGCAAATTTCTTAGGGGCTGGTCCAAGAACCACTTTGCTGAGGCGAGTCGCGATAAAGTTAGGCTGGGCGCCCAAATTAGCGCTCTTGACAACCGTGCGGATAATGGTGGGCTCTCGGAGGCCGAGTGGCAAGTTCGGTATGGCCTTGAGAAGGCGCTTCTGGATATCCACCGCCAAGAGGAAGTTTATTAGAAGCAAAGGGGCACGATTAATTGGACCCTTAAGGGTGATGCGCCCACGACTTACTTCTTCGCCATTGCGAATGGTAGACGGCGTAGATGCCTGATCGATAGTCTCATTATTGATGGTGTTAGGGTCTCGGACCCATCGGTCATTCTTCGGCACGTTGTACAATTCTTCTCTAATCTGCTTGCGGCTAAACCAGACCTCGGATTCTCGCTTGCCCCGGGCTTCTGGGCCCCCCTTGATAGGGTTTCACCCGCTGATAATGAGCTCCTGCTTATTCCCCCTTCTGAGGAGGAAAATTTTGACACTATTCGGACTGCCAACTCTAACGCGGCTTCAGGCCCCGATGGTTTCTCCATCCCTTTCTTTCGACAGTTCTGGCCCCAACTAAAAGGCCTCATCTCTGCTGTCATCCAAGTGTTTTGGCTGGGCACTGTTGACATGTCTAGACTTAACTACGCTGTCCTCACCCTCATACCTAAAATCAAGGGCGCTGATCTCATCTCCCAGTTTTGGCCTATTGCTTTAATCAACAACTTTGCCAAGATGCCTGCTAAGGGCATGGCCACTAGGCTGTCTCCCATAGCGCATCGGACCATTAGCCCTTTCCAGTCTGCCTTCATCAAAGGGAGGTTCATCTTGGACAGGGTGCTTTGTTTACATGAGATAATACATGACCTGCGGGTTCGAGGGACCAAGGCGGTGGTCCTTAAGCTTGATTTTGAGAAGGCTTACGATTCGGTGAGTTGGAACTTTCTTCGGCAAGTCCTTCTAGCTAAGGGTTTCGAGGGGCCTGTAATGCACCGCCTGATGCAGTTGGTTTCTGGTGGACACATGGCTGTGGCTGTCAATGGTCAAACTAGCAAGTTTTTTGCTAACGGTAGGGGTCTCAGACAAGGGGATCCAACATCTCCTTTGCTTTTTAATTTTGTGGCTGATGCTTTATCTCGCATCCTTTCTCGAGCTGCATTGGCCGGTCATATTACCCCGGTGAGCTCTCACCTTATCCCTCATGGCATCTCTCATCTTCAATATGCGGACGACACTATCATTTTGATGGAGCTCAATGAGAACAGTCTCACCAATCTGAAATTCCTTCTGCTTTGCTTCGAAGCGCTTTCAGGCCTTAAAATCAATTTTTCCAAGAGTGAGGTCGTTGTGACTGGGGTTTTGGACCTGGAGGCGCAGCGGGTGGCCCACCTTCTGAACTGTTCTCTTGGGTCCTTTCCTCTCAAGTATCTAGGCCTTCCCATCTCCTCGGTTAAGCTTCTGGCGAAAGACTTCGCCCCGGTGGTCACCAAAGTTGGCAACAAAGTATTACCTTGGCGAGGTCGATATAATACGCAAGCGGGCAAGGTCGCCCTTACCAATTCTTGTCTTTCTTCACTCCCAATGTTCTTGATGGGCTTCTATCTTCTTTCTAATGGGGTTCATTCTGGTTTCGACAAGCATAGGAGTGCTTTCTACTGGAATGCTGCGGATAATAAACGCAAATATAGGTTGGTCAGATGGGACACTATATGTCGCCCCAAGGACAAAGGGGGCCTTGGCATTATTAATGCGCGGGATATGAATAACTGTCTCATGATCAAATGGTGGTGGAAGATAATGACTCTTGAGGAACCTCCGACCTGGCTCTCGATCCTAAAAGCTAAATATTTCCCCTCCTCGAGCCCTATGTTTGCTCCTGCTTCTGGTGGGTCTCAATTCTGGCGTCAACTGGTTAAAGTCCGGCCGATTTTTTGGTCCCTTGTCAAGTTTGTTGTCAGGAACGGTAAGTCCACTCGGTTTTGGCTTGATTGGTGGGTCGGGGATTCCACGCTGGCGGTTGCTTTTCCGGCTTTGTTCTCTTACTGTGATGATGCTGAGATTTCTATCTTTGAGCTCTCGGCTAAGGGTTGGGTTTTAGATTTTCGGCGTTCTCTTTCCCCTGTAGAGTTGAAAGATTGGCAGCGCCTTACTGCTTGCTTCCCCCTGCTCTCGGAGGAAGAGGACTCCGTGGTGTGGCCCCTTTCCTCCTCGGGGCGCTTCTCGGTTAAATCGGCCTATTCTAAGCTTATCCCTGGTGGACACTCGGTCAAGTTCAAAGATATCTGGTCGGCTCGAATCCCACCTAAGATCAAGATCTTTCTTTGGCAAGTTGTTCGCGGTAAGCTTCCGGCGGCTGACCAGATTAAGAAAAGGAACAGGCCGGGTTCCGATAGATGCGTGTTATGTGGGGCGCTGGAGAACACCGAACATATTTTTTTTTCATTGCTCCTTAGCGAAACTTATGTGGTGCTGCATCAGACTTTGGCTGCATGTTAACTGGTTCCCCTCCTCCTTTGAAGACCTGAGGCAGTGTGTCAATCTCTTATCTGGACAATCTAAAAGGGTTTTCTTAGTTGGCTGGGCTGCGATAGGGTGGTCGTTGTGGACTACTAGGAATAAGTTCTCGATTGAGCGTATCTTTCCGGCTAACCCTGTCAATTGCTTATTTAAAGCCAATGGTTTTTTGCAGCAGTGGAGATTATTGACTAAAGAGGGGGACCTCCAGGCTTTCGACGCCATGCAATCCAAGATGAAATCTGCGGCGTCTGCCCTTCTTCGGCGATCTTTGAGGACGGCTTCCTGATCTTCTCTTTTACGATATCTAGTTCTATGCTGGACTGCGTGCCATGTGAGGCTGATGGCCTTGTAATGCTACTTAACTTCCTTGGTGTTTAAACTCTGTTCAGGTGTCGGGTGCTGGTGATGTACTCTGCATGGTGGCTTTATTTATAAAATCGGGCTTCTGCCTTTTCTCTAAAAAAAAAGCACCACAATACGTACGCCGTCATCAAGCGGCAAGCGTGGCCTGTACCTGCGACATGGGGCTCTCCAGTTCATATATATACTTCAGCATAAAAAAAAACTACTTCTGCACAGTGGCGGTGACTGTATATATTATACACACACATGTATACTACATTACTACACTGTTTGGCTTTGGTGCGTGCTGGAGCCAGATCGCCGTCAGCTCAGCCGGTAGGTGGTGCGCCTGCACCAGTCGCCCGGAGCCGCAGCAGACGGCACGTATGGTATGGGTGTACATGGAGTGCGGGGAAAGGCAAAGCCGCAGCTCCAGTGGATACCTGCACATTTGCAAAAGAGAAAAGCATACTTGCACCGGATCGATCCCCATCATGGGGAGGTTGGCCAAGCATTTGGGCATCATCGGTCCATCACAAACTTGCCGCCGGTTCCAACTTCCAACCATCTCGAGTTCATGCAGGTTAGCTATCATCATTACTGGTGTAATTGGACCCGGGCCAGGCAATCATCCCCTCCCCCTGCAGACATAATTATTTGATTTGGTTGCTTAGCAAATCATTATCTTCCTGGGGGCTCTACCATGCTCATGATTCCGACCTAATTAGCTCAAAACGTTTTCCATCGCCATCTCCTCTGGGACGACCAGTCATGCTCTGGAAATCTAATTGGAAGTCGTTTATCTTTGAACTGTAGATGTCATTTTTCTTTGTGAGCAGATGTATCCCTGGTAGATCGTGTGTCACTCTCTGCTACCTTGTTACAATGCTACACACTGGTTAGTACTCCCTCCGTCCGGAAATACTTGTCATCAAAATGAATAAAAGAGGATGTATCTAAAAGTATTTCAGTTCTAGATGCATCTTTTTTTGTCCATTTTGATGACAAGTATTTTTGGACGGAGGAAGAAGTAGTAGTTGTGTAGTCTCCATATGCTTGTGTATGCATGCGGTTTACACTAGCTAGGTGGAGAAGAAATACAGGTCAAAAGAGAAAGGGAAACTAATGTGACCCCTTACCTGCTCCGAAAGTCCACATAAACCCCTCGCATCGCATCGCCAGCTGTAGTTGGTTCACGGAATTATCCTCAGGCCACTGAGCAAGCACTCAACAAAGGGCAAATGTCCAGCTAAGTCTCTCAATGATTAGTATATAATCCAGATAGTTCAGATATATATGTTGTATATTGCAATTTGTGTATTTCTCTTCAGATAGTCAATCATCATACAATCATTTGCTTGTGGATAGAAGATGAGCAATTGTCTTTCAGGAGTTTTAAAGTATGATGAACCTGCAGCTAGCTAACAGCTAACACGTGCAGAGGCAGTTCAGTTTAATCAGTAATACTAGATTCTTTTGCCCTATATAGAAGCATGAAAATGGGTAGTTAGTTACAGGCTAGACATGTGAGATTAGTTGCTTGCATTTCAATACATGTAAGACGGGCAGCATCTCAACACTTTTGTCTTCAGAACCGCACATGTTACTTGTAAGATCTAACTTTGCTTAAGACAATTAAAGTTTCCTTTCCTTCAAAATATTCTAAAGCAGAACTTGTGATTTGATGGTTAGAAAGATAGTGATATCAGCGTTGCTACACGGACGATGAAGCCGAGACGATTTTAGCACGACAGTCTGTAGGCGCCATTGATAAATGCTCATACATGGTGGATTGCTTGGTCGTTCGCACGTCGGCTGAGAATGTGTCGTGTATGAAGTAACTGTCAGTGATATCTCAATCCACCAAGGTTCAAGTCCTATACTTGACACTGGTGTTAACATATTTCTGGATTTATTTCAGGCCTGCCAGCGATATGTATTCTTTTTTTTGCAGGGAAACTTGTGAGAGCTTTTTTCAACAAAAGCATTCGCCGAACAGTTCGCCAACAGGCTACTGATTAGGAAGCTTGGAGTAGAGTCTAACCAACTTTCAGTCACTGTAAGCGTCAACCCACACTTAGCACAGAGATGTGTTGGACCATTTGCTGTCCTTATTACATGTTGAATAGAAAAAACATAAAACTAGGAGCTAGCTCTCCAATTTCTAACATAATAGGTGCTATAACCGAGCGAACGGTATAGCGAGAATTCCAGAGGTTAACTGCCTCTACACACTCGGTCTCCAGGATCACATGTGTGTAGCCTCAAAGTGTAGCAAAAATCACTCCTTCCTTAAGCGCTAGAGCCTCTGCAATTAGAGGATCTGTGACACCTGGAACTGGCTTGCACCATGCACCTTTGAATCCCGAAGAAGAACGAGCAACACCTCCCAGCCCCGCATTCCCATCGTCTAGATGGACAACAACATCAGTGTTTATCGAGTCGTCGGGGGGTTCCCAACCATAGCCTGGCAATGTTGAAGTAAGTTGCCGGGGTAGCTCGAGGATGGCTAAGTCCTCTCGGATCCTCCTAACAGAAGCTGCAGGATCCCATCCTTCCCGATCATGCGTTAGGCGATTGCGTGACATCCAGATAGCCCAATCACAGTTACAAAGATCGCCCTTTCCTTGCCCGAAAACCGGGAATCACAGACAATATCTCTTGTCCACGTTTGCGGGTGGAGGCGAGGTAGATGAACATCAAAGAGCAGTCTTGCCTCCTCCCAAAACCTACGTGCATGCGAGCACTACAACATCGCATGCTCCATATCCTCATCCATAGCAAGACAAATCTTGCATGTGTTGATTGATCTCATGTGGCGAAATTTAAGAGTGGACTCATCAGGCAAGATGCCCCTCAATACCCGCCACCAGAAAACTCTAATGTTAGGGACTGCATTCACTAGAGCTGCTGTTGATCAACTGAAGTGCCGGTGATCTGCCCCTCATCTAGAGCCAAGCGCTCTTTGAGATTCACTAGAGCTTGATACGCCGATTTAACAGAGTAAATGCCTGAATTCTCATGTGCCCAAGCGATGAAATCTTCGCCACCCCCACGGCGCAGCGGGATGTTTAAGATGGCTGCTGCGTCTGGTGCGATGAACGTCTCTCTGACTAGCTCCCGTCGCCACGTCCATGTGTGTGTGTCAATAAAATCGCTGACCATATGAACCTTCGTGTTAGCTGGACGTAACAATGGAGCCATGGTTAAAGTGGACGGAATCCACTTATCCTCCCATACTGATATGGAGGTTTCGGCACCAACTAGCTTCAGCAGCCCCACTTGCAACGCTTCCGGCCCTGCAATAATCGCCCTCCAAATAGTAGACGAGGACTTGGGTACCGAAGCTTGTAAGAAATCCGAGTCAGGGAAATATCTGCCCTTCATAACCCTAGCACATAGGGAGTTGGGGTTCATCAAGAAACGCCACCCATGCTTCCCAAGCAGTGCGAGGTTAAATAACCGAAAATCTCGAAAACCCATTCCTCCTTTACATTTAGGTGTAGCCAATTTGTCCCAAGCTATCCTGTGGAGGGATTTCCGATCAATGGAGCTCCCCCACCAAAACTTTGCCATATTCGATGCTAACCCCTTGCACACCTTTTTTGTTAAGAGGAAACAACTTATACTGAATGTCGGAATCGCTTGCACAATGGATTTCAGTAGTGTCTCTCTCCCTGCACAAGCAACTATTCACTCAGCCCAGCCTTGCATGCTACCTCGAGCCCGGTCTCCTATATATTCAAAAGTTCCACTGTCTATCTTACCCACAGCGGTCGGTAAACCGAAATAGCGCTCTGAAAAAGCTTCCACTTGCACCCCAAGGAGTTGCTTCAGAACCTGCCTAACATCTGCAGGTGTATTAGGACTAAAAAAGATGGAGCTCTTGCTCCTGTTTACACTCTGTATGGTTGCATCACTGTATATTTGTAAGATCTCATTTAGCCTAGTTGCACTTTCCACATTCGCCTTGATGAAAATGAGACTGTCATCTGCGAACACTAGATGACTCACCCAAGGTGCTCTGAAATTCACTCTAATGCCTCTACCAATAGAGGTACCATAGGATTTCAAGAGCGCCGTGAGGCCTTCAGCACATAACAGAAACAAGTAGGGGGATACCGGGCACCCCTGCTGAAGACCTCTGGAAGGGTTGAAGTAAGGCTGCAGCTCTCCATTCACACGTACAGAGAACCGCACAGATGTGACACACTTCATGATCAATCTTACCAGATTAGCATCGAATCCAAATTTCAAGAGCATTGCTTCCAAGAAATGCCACTCTACTATGTCGTAAGCCTTCATCATGTCAAGTTTAACTGCACAAGTGTAATTCTTTCCTTTCTTCCGTCGCCTCATAGTATGAACACTTTCAAATGCTACAGCCACATTGTCGGTGATCAACCGACCTGGGACGAAAGCACTCTGTTCCTCACTTATAATATCATCCAAACACATGCGTAATCTGTTGGCAATAACCTTAGCTGCCAGCTTGTAAAGCACGGGACAAAGTGATATAGGACGATACTGTGAGATACTCTGGGGGTGACGTACCTTGGGTATCAAGGTGATCGACGTGTCATTGAGCCCCACTGGAAGTTCACCTCCATTGAGAAAAGCCAACACCCCTTGGGTTACATCGTCTTTGAGCAACTGCCAATGGCGCTGGAAAAAACCCGCCGTGAAACCGTCCACTCCCGGCGCCTTCGAGGGCCCATTTGAAATAATGCTCTCTGAACTTCGGATGATTCGTATGGTTTACACAAAAGCTCGTTCATCTCCGGTGTGGACCGGTTTGGAACATGCGATAATAACGCTTCGGTGTCGCCCACACCATGCGTTGTATATAATGACTGATAAAAAGCTTGAATTTCTGCCTTGTCCTCCTCTTCATTTGCACAAGTAGAGCTATCCTCTCTTCTCAGGCCAACTATCTGGTTAATGCGCTTTCTCTGTCTTGCTTGTGCTTGAAAATAAGCCGTGTTCCGATCACCATCACGTAACCACGGAACTCGGGACTGCTGCCTCAACCAGACTTCTTCGAGCCTCATGGCATCTCTGAGTCGCTTCATTATACTCCTCTCCTTATCTGATGGGCCTCGTCCCACTAAACGTTGACGCAGCTTATCCAGCCATCTCTGAAGATTGCGAACTGTTCTTGTTAAGCTGCCAAACTCTCAGGCTCCCCAAGGTTCAAGCTGGCGCTGTAAAGCTCCCAGCGAATCCATGATGCCCTGCAGTCCAGAATCACGGTTCTGCTCCCGCCAGGTTTGTGCAATTAAGTACTCGTAATCCTGATGTGACTGCCACACGTTCTCATAACGGAACTGCTTGGCTCCGCTCGGCCTCTGTGAAAGCGTGATTTCTGAACTCCGTAACGACGAAGCAATGATCAAACTCCACCGCACACACATGTCGAACCCACATATGATCATACCTCTGCCTAAACTCCTCATTGGCAAAGGCCCGATCTATCCTTGCTTTAACATTTGCGTCCCCTGGTTGGCGGTTGTCCCAAGTGTATGCAACACCCGTCCACCCCAAATCTTGGAGAGCACACTCGCTGGTAGCTTCCTGAAACTCTCTCATTTGCCTCTCAGGGCGAGCTGGTCGGCTGAAGTGCTCGTCTTGATATAGAGTTTCATCGAAGTCACTAATACACATCCATGCAGCATGGGGAATAGCATGCAGTGTTCTTAGGAAGCGCCAGCTGTGATGACGATCTTCTGCTCTCGGCGCTCCGTAAAACCCTGTCAGCCTCCATGCATTTGAGCCCGGTACACCATCCCTGACCAAAACATCTATGCGACTCTTACTATACGACTTAAGTTCCACATCCACTTCTTTAGACCAGAACAGCCCTACACCACCGCTTAGGCCGTCACTGTCCACCACAAAACTGCCTGCAAACCCTAGGGTATGCCGCAAATCCTCCACTCGTTTGCCTCTGATCTTTGTCTCCATAACAAAAACCAGCTCGGGCCCTTCTTGCTTCACCACATTGCGAAGCTCTCGAACTTCCTCGGGGTTTCCAAGCCCCCGGCAATTCCATCTCAAACAGCTCATTGCGACGGGCAGGGCTGACTAGCAGCACCTCCCGAGTTCTCTGAAGTTGTTGGTGTATCTCTCTTCTTTTTTGGCGCACGCTCCTCTTTTGCGTCCCCAATAATATACTCTCCACTTGCTTGCGCAGGATCATGCTGGATTAAGGCATTCTGGTTGTCCACACGCGGTTCTGCTGTGAGCAAGGGCATAGTTACTTTCCTGTAAACCTGATTCGGAGGACCACCTTTCCTCTTGTTCTTGCCATTAGAATTAGTATGCTTCTTCTTAGGCGAGGTGACCTCTGGATTGCCATCTCGCGTGGAGCTGGACTCAGGTACTTCCTTTCCTCCTCCTGGTTTTGTATTAGTCTGACTCGCTCCCGAATTCTCATTTGAAGGAGATCTCTTTTTGTCTTCCGGTGCACAAAGACTAGTTTTGAACCATTCTCATCTCTAGTCCCCAGCGTCGGACAAAGTAGGCCCGAGTGACCTAGACGGCCACACGAAAAGCAGAAGTTCGGGATGTTTTCATATTGTATGTCATACCAATCACGACCGCCTCTAGCCGCTGAGTCTATGAGGATCCACCTTCGCAAAGGCTTACTGACATCAATTGTGACTCGCGTCCTCAGAAATCCTCCCATTGGGTCAAATTGCACTGATTGAACATTCTTGTCAATCTGTTTTGCCACTGCCAGCCCCCGCTTCTCGTTCCTGAGATTGAAAGGCAAGTTGGGAACTAGCCCACAACTGCAACCTATCAAATTGTAGTTTAGATGGCTTCATGCAGTTGGAGAACTCAGATAAGATGACAACGTGTTTACTGATATGCCATGGGCTGCCATCCCACACGCGATCGCGATCACGTTTGGTGGCGAATTCCGCCACGAAGATATTTTTCCCCGTCGGCCTGAAGATCATACCTTTAGGGTTCCCCCAAGCAGGACGAAGAGCGTTGCAGATCGTTTGGATATGGAACGTGTGGCGATGTAGAACTTTCCCCGCCAGTGACCACTTCGTCGGTTCATCCTCATCAACATCATCGATCACTAGCGTCATGGCTTCCTCTTCCGTCAGATCCAGCTTGCCCATCGCCTCCTCCAGCCTCGCCCTTGTTGTCCGTGGCGAGAGGGCGCCTGCCTTCTCCTTACCAGCGCCAGACGAGACCATCTCGGCATTGTCCCCGATGCGCCCCGTCGATCAAGATCGGACGTGCGCCGCTTTTTCCCCTCGAAACCCTAATCGCCTGTCAGGAGGTTCCTAGGTTTTCGGGGAACTCTGTCCGCTACTACGCCAGCGATGTGTATCCAGTGGGAGGAGAGACTTCTTGTATCGGCTGATGCAAGTCTTTCTCTTCATTATACTTAAAAAATACCACCACATATAACTTAGTAATTGATTTTCAAAGATAGTGGCACGAAAATATGCATAACTGGTGACACAAACAGTTGTCCTTATGAGAAATCAGGTATTAGTAACATGACAGTAAATCTACACAAAATGCATGAAAATTCATAAACATGTATTAATTCATAATAGCGTCTTTTCAATTGTAGTTGCGTCCAATTCCCACACATAAATAAATGCGGAGGAGAACAACTTGTTGGGCTTAATATTTATGATCGTGTATTTTAAATAAAAACGTCATCATTAGTAATCTAGTTGGCAAAAGAAAAGGAAAACCAGATTTTAAATAAAAATAGAAAATACCAGAAAAAACATGCCCTTTGAATTATTTCAAATAGCACCATCATTAGCAACACAGTTGGCAAAAGAGTAAAAATGCTAGGAAAACACGCCCTTTCAATTATTTTAGGGTCCTTTGGTGAGGATTTTCTCTTTTCCTCCACGATTGCTGGGACTAGGGCACTCATCCTCTCCAAGCTTCGTCAACAAGCTTGTGAACCCACCTCCCATATGACTACAACTCAAGCGTGAGTGGCGGGGAGGGGGGATCCCGGTGCCTCGGCTCCGACTAGTAGTTTAAGTTAGGATTATTTATTTCTCATAGGAGTGGTGTTTGGGTGGGTGGTGCGCTAAATCTTCCAGCTGTCTTTTGGACCTCGATCCTCCTCGGGTTCATCCATATGGATGTAATCGATGGTGCTCCAACATAGGTTCTAGTCATATCCTTGTGGTGGGGAGGTTAACGTTTTTCGCCGCGCGCATGCGGCAACGAGACTTGGTGTCAGGCAATTCAGATTGATTCAAGGGTTTAAGAGCATCTACAACCGGACTTGGCAAATCTGACCCCTCAAACGCCCGCGGACGTGCCCAGTGACCGGTCACACCTCAAAAATGCATTCCACATCCGGATACCTCAAATTAGAAACCTCAAATCCATATTATTACATGCAACACATCGATCTTTGAGCGGAGCTTTGTCCGGTTCCGCTCCGCTCGTCCGGCTCCGCCGTGGCCATGTCCGGCGACCGGCTATGCCCCTCAGAGTGTTGGTCATGTCACCGGCAAGGTAGAGTAGGGCATGGGACACGAAGCTCATGGGACTCAAGGCGTTGTCGTCTCACATGCCCTATTCTTCCTCATCGGAGTCCGGAACCCGATGGGTGCCGATAGACGTCAGATCGATGATGGGTCCATCCTGGGATGAGCCGACGACATCCACCACAACGCGGTTGCGACGCCCGAACAGAGGGGTTGCGCGTCCGCCACCGTGTTCGGACACCAGACGGACCGCACCGCCTCCGGGGAGGCAGCGACGGCTTCCCTAGCACCGGATCCATGTGCCATTTGGGCGGACGCAATGGATTCCCGATGGAAGGAGTTCGAGCGCTGTCGTGCACGGGCCTTCTCCCGGTCACGACGGAGCGCAAGATGGACAGACATCTCCTCTTCAGGGCGGCGTGGGATGAGCTCGCGGTCGACGGATCTATAGGTGAAGGACTCGGATCCACTGCCCGCCATGCCGGAGACTGCCGGACGACGCCGGTGACGAGCTTGGGTGGCGGAAGGGAGTGGAGTGAAGTGGCTAGGGTTTGATCTGGCGAGCGGATGGGTAGGAATATATGTGGGGTCGGGTGGGCCAGCATAGGCCGGGTCCGACGTGGCGGGCGTGTCCGGGCGCCCTCATATTCGCCCCATGTTTGGGCTGGATATGAGGGGTGTCGGTCAACCCGGGCGTTTGAGGCGTCCGTCTGGGTTAAAATTTTGCGACAGGAGAGTGATCAGGCGGCCTGCCCGGGCGTATGAGGCGCGTTTGAGGCGTCGGCCTGTAGATGCTCTAATGGTGACGACTGCAACTCTATGGCACCGGTCCTTAGGGGCATATCAACAAAGACTCACAAATTGTCATCGACAAGGTCAAGCCACCTCTCGTAGGGTGGTGCAGGGTTTTCAATACAATTTTTAAATATTTGGGATGCTTTGCACTTTCTAGGAACCTTTACGATATGCAGGTAGATATGGTCTTTTTTCACAAACAGAAAACAACATCATTAACAACTTCAGTAATAAAGAGAAAAAAGCTGTAAACTAAACGAGGAAATGTTCAAAAGCTAAAAATACCAGAAAAATCAATTGGTGTCGCCCGGATTTGAACCGGTGATCCTTAGCGTGTTAAACTGATGTGCTAATCAACTACACCACGACACCTGTTGTACTTCACATGTTACCTTAATAATTTTATTACGAACATATTTAGTCGGCTGGTTATGACGTCATCCAGGGTTTTGCCGCCGCCTAGTCCCTTTTTTCGTCACGTATACAAGGAGGCAGGCATACACGCATAGTCCGTGGCCGTGATCGAAAACAACAAACCGTAAATCTTCTGTAGTACCCCGTACAGTTTTTTTGGGCTTTATTATGACATTTTCCAGGTTTCCCCCCTTATTTAGTGGAGGAGGTAAAGCAAGACTAGTCAATTCGATGTAAGCGTAGAACGGGAACAACTTGTCCGAGGTTTTTTACTTCACTTTAGTAAAGTCTACTCCCTTCGTCCGAAAATACTTGTCATCAAAATGAACAAAAAGGAATGTATCTAGCGTCCGGAAATACTTGTCATTAAAATGGACAAAAAGGAATGTATCTTCATTTTGATGACAAGTATTTCCGGACGGAGGGAGTACCTTCCAAGCTAGCATGAGCTGATTCTGCCTATCATTAGGCCTAGAAAGCATGTCAATCCTAAGGCTAGGCCACTAACTAGGTCGACAATGATGATTTATTTAGATATATTATAACTGAGCACCTTTCCTGCCCTCCTAGACTATTAGCATTTCTAACCGTTGGATTGTTACTTTTAGCTTTCATTGGCCGTCCGATTTGCTCTTAATCACACCAAATCGCGCTTACAGGCTTCCTGACGAGCGCTAGCTTCTTGGGCCGCTGCTCCGGTGGTATTTTTGGGCATCCGACATTCAATTGGGCCTACTGGGCCTGTAATCCCCGCCGAACGCAAAAGTGAATAACCCTAAAACTAACAGCTCGCGACCCTGGCGGCTAAGTTATTCTACCGGTGCCGGTAGGTACCGCTATTACATCCACCGTTCCTCACTTTCCTCAAGATCTGTGCCACCAGGTACCGTATAAGTTAGTAATCAAGCCGAAACATTTATACAATGGGAATACCTCTGTCCATTCTGACAGGTAGTATAGAATACTGTGTAATGGAGCCCACCACCTATGGATATTTAATCTTACTATCGTCCTCCTCCACACACCCGTATGCTCTGTTTCCCCCATTTACATTCTCTCTCTCTCTCCATCGCCATTGTTGCTTCTGAAGTTCTTCCCTCTGGTTATGAGTACTTAGGTGAGTCAAGTTTTCTGACTTTCCATCGCCATTTTTTCTCCTCAAGTTTTACCTTATAATATGTTCCTTAGTAATCGATTCGAAATCTTATGCGTCCGTTTTTTAACCAGATTTGAAGCCACGGAGCAGCTGTAGAACATCTAAGATCTGATTTTACTGGCGGATGAGATCAACGCACTGACTGGTATCTCTCTGTCAATCATTTTCCAAAGAACTAAGCTGGACCGCAAACTCCTTTCTACCGGTGGTGGTATCGCCGCTGAGAAAAGCAAATAAGGTTGGTCCATAACGCATTGCCAGGAGCTCCTTGTAGGATTAGGATTCTGTTATGTTTTGTTATAAATTGATCCCATGCTATCTAGTGTGGTACAATTTTTTTGAATCATATATGTTGCTGTCATTACTTTATCTTATTTGATTAGATAGTTGTAATATTAAATTAGCTTATTCGAAATCCATTTTGGTTGTAGGTTAATATGGATATTGAGAGGGACAACATTCCAGGAAGTTTTATGGAACTACTGAACATGGTTGAGCAGCCCATGTCAAATTTCAATCAAGAGTAAGTTTACATAATTTATATGCCAATGTATTTATTTTTAATATGTTCGTCCCTGACTTTTCAATTTAATTTCCTAATTTTGTTAATATAATAACAAATTCATTATTTTTTTAAGAAACACTATGAACTCAGTACCAGAAGAAAGTTCGTGCTTTTCTGATAGACCATATTGTTCAGAAGACACTGATGTACTTTCGAGACCTAACTTAAGGTAAATTGCAGAAATTCAATTATCAAAATCCTCACATGTAGTTTACATAGATTTATGTATGTTCATGAACTTGTAATCATTATTTTAAACAGGGTTGACACTTATGATTATGTCGATGACTCAAATGAAGTTCAGTCCAGTCTTGAATGTATGAAAGAAAAAGTTGCGATTGCTGATATGATATCTGCCCCTGAAAATCTTGACGAGCAGTACTTATTTTCTGCATACAATGTTCAGATTGAGGAGTCAGATTCTAATGAACGATACCTTGAGTAAGAACGAACTTTGATCTAGTTGCTTATTTGTTTGTGATACATAAATAGATAATGCCAGTATGATATAAAGATGCTTATTTGTTTTGATAGAGGAGGACAAGTTGGAGCTGTGGAACACGGAATTAGAAGTTTTTGTGAAGACACATCTGTTCAAATGTTAAGGCCGGTTGTTGGTATGAAGTTTTCATCAAAGGCAGAAGCATATGACTTCTACAATACATATTCTTGGGTGCTTGGTTTCAGTATTCGGAATGGTGATAATTATATTAATTGCAATGGCGTACAGACAATGCAGGAATTAATTTGCCAACGAGCAGTAAGTAAATTACAAACTAATTCAGCTTTCTATGCCATTAGAAAACATTAGGAATGTTAATCCAGTTATTAAACTTCTAAATAGGCTTAATGATATTGAATCTGATTGAACCATTTATTGTGCCGGGAATCACCAAGAATACTAAATATGCAACTACTAGATGAAAGAGAGGGAAGATGAAAGAGAGGGGCTGCGGTCAAAACGGGAGGCGGCTGGGGTGGGTGGTGGGGGAGGGGGGTAAAGAGAAAGAGTTAAAACAGGTGGGACCAAATGTTGAAGCGATATAATGGTGAATACAGTCGGGTAAAGCTAGAATACACATGGATACAAAGATGTGGGCCATCCAGCAGCACGAATCACGACGAAACACAAACGGTGGATGGTTCGCCGGTAGATACCACCACCGGTAGAAAGGAGTTTGCGCCCAACCTTGCCGCTGCTCCTTTCCCACCCTGTTTCAAACCATTCTCTAGCACATAAGCAATGGTGATTCTTAGGTCTCCAGACTCCAGATGTTCCAATTCTCCCTTTTTGCTGCATCTCCTCTTCACAGAATTCTCACTATCTTTTTTACAAAACGCGATTATAGATTTCAGCATGCTTTAGCTTTGCTGTAGAAGGTGATGCGCTGGTTCCAATTCTCAATTGTTGTCTACATATACTTATGTGGTCTCTGTCTAATTCAGCCCAGATCCCCACCGGCCATGCTGGCGGCGAGAACCCTGAGACGGACAAGCGACTGTGCCTCCACCTTCCAGATGACGCCTCGCCGCAAGAAGAAGACGCGGGGACTTGGATGTTGACCATGACGACGGCGTCCTTCTCGTGTGGTTCGAGTTCGAGCTCAAGGCCGAGGTGGCTGTCCTTGGGGACGCACTCCTCTTCGACAGTCTGACTCATCGTAAATGGCAGGACGCACCACGTGTCTTACTAGCCGGACGCGTCCTTCGACGGCGCACAACGGCGTCATGCGACGACAGGACGCTACATCAGCCGAGGACTGGCCGCCGAGTCAGTGTCCCCTCCACCCAGCATGGTACATCCCGTTCCTCTTCTTCTACCCATACTCCGGTGGCTGCAGCGTCAGAGGTCATGAACGTGACTTGATCGATTCCTTGATTCCTTCTCTAGGTGCAAGCAAAGTAGCAAACACACACGTACACAGTTTACGAGCCGCCAGCTAGCTTGAACAAATTGATCTCTCACCGGAAAACGCACTAGAACACCACACACAAGTAGGCGACAGAGGATACTTGTGGTGCGGCGCCGGACGACAGACTATAGTTAGTCTTTTTTTTTTTAAGGGTTTATAGTTCTTCTTTGGAGGATTTATTTTGTTATTTTACTGATGCATGAGCAAGTAACCATCATTCATATTGACAAGACATTGCAATCTCTCTTACTCAGGTATGTAGTTCTGTAATGATGTTTGAGTGATACTGAAGAAAATGATCTATGAGCAAGTCACCCTTGCTTACCTTTTCAGCCAGGCAGCCACCTCCATTTTCTATCATTCTTAACACTATTATTTTGATTAATGTGTTGTTTGCAGACATATATGTGTTACATATAATAGTCAAATGAAATTGTCGTGCAAGATCTACATATTTTTCTTTAATGGATTGATGTGGAACAGGATTGTGGCATAGTATTGATCTCATTATTTGGATATACATGTTTATCACTCAGATTATGTCTCCTTAAACAGGCACATATTAAACTTAATTGAAGTGCCATGTATGTCTTGTATGGGCCTCTAGCAGCATGGCTTGGTGTCCTTTAAGTTGCCATTTATGTCATAATTTTCTATGCTTGGAAAATATTAAGTTCATCAATTTGTAGTAAATTCATGGTATTCTGCCTAAATTAACTCTCATTGTGCATTGCAGGCTCTACTTAATAGTCCAAATGAAAGATAGATAAAAACAGATGTAGAACTAGCATCCATTTTGAACCATATGTTTGATACTGCAGCCCGTGTTCAAGAACTATTGTACTGCAAACACAAGGAAGGATGTGCAGGCTGGTATTGTCTCCTTGAAACCACTCAAATAAAGAGGACTCTCAAGGTTATTTTCTGGAGCTGGGGTCCCTTGGTGATTCTTGATTGTAGCTGAGATAACCATAGCTGAAAATCTCTATATTAATGAAAGTTGAAGTGTTGTCACATTCAGAAGAAAAAAAAAGGTACAATTGGTCTTTCTTAGTTGATAGCATTTGATATATGCCATATGCTAATTAATGCTTGGCTGCCACTGTTCTATGCTTTGATGCACAATCCAATATTTCACAGCAATGTGAGATAATGAATGTGAATATTCCTCTTCGACACACAATGGTAAGCATATGCATGCAGCATGCATGCCCAAAGATTTGTAGTCTCTCTAATACTTGTGTACCTTCATTTGTACATTTTCATCCTTTTATAGTCAAAATAAACGGGCGCAGCAGCGCGCGCCATCAATGATCTAGTGGGTCATATTAGTGAAGACAATTCATGGTATGGTAGGCAACCACATAGCTCACTTTGCAGAGTGCCAAAAATTCGCCAGAAAGGATGTTGAGAGAGTTTTTGGTGTGCTTTAGAATGGTTTGCGATTAGTGGCCCAGTTGAGTACTACCCATTAGTACTATGGTAGATCATGACAACATGTATTGTCATGCACCACGTGATCATCGAGTATGAGAGGGGACAACCAAAAAAAATTCGGTGCCTCTATAATGGGGAACATGTCTAGCCACAACATCAAGCAAACATGACCCAAAGATTCCTGGCATCGCATCACGAGATCAAGAAGCTCGTCACCAACTCCTAGATGATCATGTTGAGCACTTGTGGCAACTTCATAACACTTGATTCTTGTACTTTTATCATGTTTTATTTGGGTCATTACTTCATTTGGACCTAGAATGTCTTTGAATTTGAAGTGTCCTTGAAATGTGTTCATTGGAATTATCAAGTTTCGAATTAATTTATTGTGAAAATATCAAGTTGAAATGGAGTATATATGCAAACGGATGGAGGAATTCCCAAAGGTTTTTTTAGGAAGTTAAGTTTTAGAAGAAGGGCTAGGTGCAAACTTTTTTTAACTACTCAAATTTAAGGAGTTTAGGGTTGGAGGGGCTTTTTTGTGTGTGTGTGTGTGGGGGGGGGGGGGGGGGGGGGGGGGGGGGGGGGGGGGGGGGGGAGGGGTGTTAAATTTGAAGGGAATGGCTAGAGATGCCCTTAGTGAGGTTGTCTTCCTCTCTATGTTCAGCTTCACCATAGGCAAACTATGGCTAGCCACAGGTCGATACGTGAGGTATCACTGACTCCATCGCAGTGGCATAAAATACAGACCCTGCACCATCAACCAAGGGATAATAGTATGTGCTCCCACACCTCCCATGACCCCATGATACGGGGGATTTCTGGGTCGTTGGATCGTGGATCCAACGACTAGCATTAGAGCCTATTGCCCGCGGCCATTGCTACACCACCAAAACCAACCTCGCATTCCCCATCGTCACTCCACAGCCAGCAGAGACAATGAAGATCCACTGACCTTGACGGTGGAGCACGGGAGATGAGACGTCTCTATCCTTCTTAATTTGGAAGGTCCTAACTCAGGAGTCTTCCAGATCCGTGTACGGCTCTTTCAAGAGAGACAGAAGTGCCATAAAAATTCGTGAGCAAGCACCTTCAACTCATGCCTAAATTTTAAATGTTACGCAAGCACTGGCCTACCCTACCAATCTACATTTTTGTTATGGTAGTATACATGTCGTTCATGTGGAGATGCACTTACGAGTTCAACACACACAGAAAAATTCCAGGACACATGCAGATGCAGATGCAGGCGCTAATTCGCCGATGACCAACCAAATGATCTTCCTCGTATCGTCCTGCATGACCAACACGTTCAATCTGCTTTCCTGCACGACGCGTTCTCCCTGATCCTCCTGACGCGACGGAAGAACGTCCTGATCCAAAGCCGCACCCACAGCCGGAGCCTGGAGCAGCAGCCCCTCCTCCGCCCCGCCACCGCCTGCTGGTCGACCGAGGACATGAGCACGCGTTAGATGCACGTCGTGCATGCATGATCCGACGAAATAAGAAATGTTTTGCTGATCCGCCGCGCTCACCTTATCGTCGTTGCCGGCGCCGGCGCCGGGATCGTCTGCCCGCTTCCATTCGCCCCACTCCAGCACGCGCGGCGGCCCCGAATACGATCTCTGCCCGCCGCGCCGCCGCAGGTGCTGCGCGTACGCGAGCAGCATCGCCCGGCGGTTGTGGCCGCCCGCGGCCGCGCGCGTCCCGGCTCGAGCGGTCGACCAGGACGCGCTATAGCTGCCGGAACGGCGGCGTGGCAGCTCCTCGTAGGCGGTCACCACGACCGTCCTGGCGGCATCCATGGACGTCCGCGACGGCATCGGCATACGTCCGAAGACTGGACCGTGTCGCGTACGGTCCTGCGCGCGCGAGGAGGGTAAATATAGGCACACAGTTTGTGGCTGAGATTGGTGGCCGGAGCAGTTCGGCTCGGTCGCTCTCAGTTTTTTTTAATTGACGTAGGCTGGATGGCTAATATGACAGGACATGCAAGGCAAGGTTTTATCAACTTTTATGGGATGCATTGACTACTGTTTCATGGGATGCAATGGACTAGTTTTCCTTTAAAACAAAGCGCACACCACTGTTTTTTAGAACAAAAAGATTTTTTTATATAAAAGAACAAAAAGAAATGCAGTTTACGAAACAGATCAAACAAAACATTGCCACACAGAACCAAATCCTGCCATTTGACTTGTAGCTGGCATAAAAATGAAGTCTCGAGCCCTCGTATTTGGCGGCTGCGGGAATATTTGGAGCACATTCCATCTCAAAAACGGTTGGCGCGAGCGATATTTTCCCTCGCCCTGCTCTTTCCGCATGCCTGCGCCGCCGCCTCCCTTCCCTTGTCATAGCGCCGCCTTTGAACGCTTCCGACCGTCCGCAGTCCTCGCCGGCGATGCCATGGACACCGCCTCGACTCCCCGCCCCCACTCTGTCGGTTTTGAGTCCGATCCTCAAAGTTAGCATTTATTCTACCTCATGTGCTTCCGATGGCCACTTGCCACTGGCTAGGCCATCACCTCATCCACCTTGCCAGTGGCAAGTTCGGGCACAAAGGTGCGAAGCCGTATGCCGCATGTATAGGTATTGGCCTCCCCCCGCTGGTGCTGCAACAATCCTCAGCTAAGAGGCCGAAGAAGGCGACGACATGTCGCACTGTTGTCCCTCCTTCCTTCGCCCCAGCGGCGGGCAACACTAGGGTGCATTCCTAGTGCTACGCCATATCAGAACGGCCACTGAGGTAAAATAAAAATTCATCCTTTGCCTCATACCGGGTTTTGTTCAATTGAATGTGAGGTGACCACAAACATATGTTGATTTAGCGATGTTTTTTGTGTGTGGAGGGGGTGGGGTGAGGGGGGGGGGGGGGGCAGTCACTCAAGAGTATGATGGGTGATTCTGGTGGGACAAATTATTTTGGTCTTGAGGGCGCATCATTGTCGCCTTTTGATCAACTAGATGCGAAAGAGCAAGATGCAGAATTTGATCGATTCAAAACCTCTGACTAGCATGGTGCCTGCTAGATGAATATATGTTGGGCTCTCAAATAAAAGGGTGTGTGGCACAAAGCAAATTTCTCTGAGTTGAGAACCAAGGTATCAATCCATAGAGTTCACACTTACAACCAATTATGAGTACATACATACAACTAGAAACTTCTCTTGGTCCCCAACTTAAACTAATGAGATTGTGAGTCTCACTAACTTTAGTAGTTATAAAGATTAGTACATTGCGATTTTTGTAAGCAATGGAAGTAAAAGTTTAAAGTGTAACCTAACAAAAGAAGTTTTTGAGGTTGTGATGATGAGGATAACAGATTGGGATCCATAATTTTACTGGCAGAATCTCTCCAGGAAGCATAGGTGCGGTGAACCGATTACAGTTTTGTATTGATTAAATTGATGTGTTTATGATGTGGTCATACATGGCATCATTTCATATAGCCATTGCACCCTTGTATCCATAGACTGTCATCTATAGCTAATACTCTACCCGAGATCGCTATCCAGCATGCATCTCTATGTATTAAGTTAAAATATAGCGTTGCATTAAGAAAAGTGACATAATATAGATAGTATATTCTCTGTACATCCAGTTCATCATGGAGACAACTAGTCAATTACATTTTATCCTAGTGGCTATAACACAATTTAAGCAATTTGCCTTTCTATCACTGGGATAGATTACTTGTGAGATTAAACCCATCTAACTTATACAACTCCCTATCATAGATCATTCATCTAATCATGGCCAATGGAAGACTAACAGATCAGACAACATGCATGTTTATAAATCGTGCAACAAAGGAAACAGCCCCTGGCGGGCACCAACTCGGGAGTACACCAGGTACACCAAAAACAACGCTAGCCTCCTGGCTCCTGGCATCGCAACCCCTGTCCGGATCTCCCCCGAAGCCGCCTGGCCTGCCGTCACCACCCTGGCCAGCTAGCCCCAGCCGAACGCGTTGGCCCAACTGACACGCGCGAGGTAACCCACCCGGGGCGAAAGTACGTTGATAGGCGATTCCACCCTCATTGTTGCGCGTGGGCGACCATTTGAGTATTCACATGTGGGCGCGGAGAAGCCACCACATGACGGTGTCCCCGACCACGGTCGCGGCCCACCCACCATGGACCCCAAGGCAAGCCGCCCATGCCGGCCGTCTAGGCAGTTCGGACAACATAGTGAGCCCCAGGGTAGTGCCCGCGACACGTCACCGTGTAATGGACAGCGCAGAGGCCCTCCTATGCGGGTACTCTAGCATATTTATATGAAGAATATTATATCACATTAATTGACGTGATTTTATCACCATATCTTGGAGTTCTTTCCTTATACCCCAAAAGAATTCTATAGGTGGCATCCTGATGGAAACATGCCAAAAGAGGTGCCTGAATGCAGTAAAACCGGTAAAGCCTACTACTAAAGAACAGAAAAAAAGTAAAAACAACATATATTTTGGACTCATCAGACAAAGCCGAAGATGAGGATGGTGATGGCTAGGAAATGGAAAGGGTGCCCAGTATCAATCCCGCGTGTAGCATGGATCGACCCGACGGGAGGAAGAGAGGAAAGGAGAAGTTAAAGAGAGAAATTGGGTGGAGGCGATGTAAAAAAGGTTGATGAGTTGATAAGGACAAGGAACTAGTTTGCGGAGAAGAGTAAGCAAGAAAATATAGAGATGGAGGAGAAGAAGATCCAATAGAAGAGGGCGGCAAGATGGGATGCTATGCAAGAGAGTTGATGGCATCATGAAGGGATGGAGGTGTGCTACCTCTTGAGCTTGTGTTGGTTTTCCCTTGAAGAGGAAAGGGTGATGCAGCAGAGTAGTGTAAGTATTTCCCTCAGTTTTGAGAACCAAGGTATCAATCCAGTAGGAGACGACACACAAGTCACTGAATACCTGCACAAACAATCAAGAACTTGCAACCAACACGATAAAGGGGTTGTCAATCCCTTCACGGTGACTCGCAAAAGTGAGATCTGATAGAGATAGATAAACGGTAAAGTAAATAGTTTTGGTATTTTTGGTTGTATAGATTGGAAAGTAAAGATTGCAAAATAGTAGATCAGAAACTAGCAAGATGTAAACGAGATTTAATAATATGGAAAAGAGACCCGGGGGCCATAGGTTTCACTAGTGGCTTCTCTCGAGATAGCATGTATTATGGTGGGCAAACAAATTACTGTCGAGCAATTGATAGAAAAGCGCATAATTATGATGACATCTAAGGCAATGATCATGAATATAGGCATCATGTCCGTATCAAGTAGACCGACTCCTGCCTGCATCTACTACTATTACTCCACACATCGACCGCTATCCAGCATGCTGTTGGAAATATGCCCTAGAGGCAATAATAAATTAGTTATTATTATATTTCCTTGTTCATGATAATCGTTTATTATCCATGCTATAATTGTATTGATAGGAAACTCAGATACATGTGTGGATACATAGACAACACCATGTCCCTAGTAAGCCTCTAATTGACTAGCTCGTTGATCAATAGATGGTTACGGTTTCCTGACCATGGACATTGGATGTCATTGATAATGGGATCACATCATCAGGAGAATGATGTGATGGACAAGACCCAATCCTAAGCCTAGCACAGAGATCATGTAGTTCGTATGCTAAAGCTTTTCTAAATGTCAAGTATCTTTTCCTTAGACCATGAGATTGTGCAACTCCCGGATACCGTAGGAATGCTTTGGGTGTACCAAACGTCACAACGTAACTGGGTGGCTATAAAGGTGCACTACAGGTATCTCCGAAGTGTCTGTTGGGTTGGCACGAATCGAGACTGGGATTTGTCACTCCGTGTAACGGAGAGGTATCTCTGGGCCCACTCGGTAGGACATCATCATAATGTGCACAATGTGACCAAGGGGTTGATCACGGGATGATGTGTTACGGAACGAGTAAAGAGACTTGCCGGTAACGAGATTGAACAAGGTATCAGTATACCGACGATCGAATCTCGGGCAAGTACAATACCGCTAGACAAAGGGAATTGTATACGGGATCGATTGAGTCCTTGACATCGTGGTTCATCCGATGAGATCATCGTGGAACATGTGGGAGCCAACATGGGTATCCAGATCCCGCTGTTGGTTATTGACCGGAGAACGTCTCGGTCATGTCTGCATGGTTCCCGAACCCGTAGGGTCTACACACTTAAGGTTCGATGATGCTAGGGTTATAAAGGAAGTTTGTATGTGGTTACCGAATGTTGTTCGGAGTCCCGGATGAGATCCCAGACATCACGAGGAGTTCCGGAATGGTCCGGGGGTAAGATTTATATATGGGAAGTCCTGTTTTGGTCACCGGAAAAGTTTCGAGTTTTTTCCGGTAACGTACCGGGACCACCCGGGAGGGTCCCGGGGGTCCACCAAGTGGGGCCACCAACCCGGAGGGCTGCATGGGCCAAGTGTGGGAGGGAACCAGCCCCAGGTGGGCTGGTGCACCCCCCACAAGGGGCCCAAGGCGCAAGGGAGAGTGGGAGGGGGCAAACCCTAGGGCAGATGGGCCCTAAGGCCACCCCAGGCGCGCCTCCCCTCTCTCCCCCTCTGGCCGCCCACCCAGATGGCATCTGGGGGCTGCCGCCACCCTTGGGGAGGGAACCCTAGAGGGGGCGCAGCCCCCTCCCCTCCCCTATATATACTTGAGGCCTAGGGGGGCTGCCCAACACACGAGAACCTCTCCCTCTTGGCGCAGCCCTACCTCTCTTACTCCTCCTCTCCCGCGGTGCTTGGCGAAGCCCTGCTGGATTGCCACACTCCTCCATCACCACCATGCCGTTGTGCTGCTGCTGGATGGAGTCTTCCTCAACCTCTCCCTCTCTCCTTGCTGGATCAAGGCATGGGAGACGTCACCGGGCTGTACGTGTGTTGAACGCGGAGGTGCCGTCCGTTCGGCATAGGATCTCCGGTGATTTGGATCACGACGAGTACGACTCCTTCAACCCCGTTCTCTTGAACGCTTCCGCTTAGCGATCTACAAGGGTATGTAGATGCACTCTTCTTCCCCTCGTTGCTAGTTTCTCCATAGATAGATCTTGGTGACACGTAGGAAAATTTTGAATTTCTGCTACGTTCCCCAACAGTGGCATCATGAGCTAGGTCTATTGCGTAGATTCTTTGCACGAGTAGAACACAAAGTAGTTGTGGGCGTTGATTTTGTTCAATATGCTTACCGTTACTAGTCCAATCTTGTTTCGACGGTATTGTGGGATGAAGCGGCCCGGACCGACCTTACACGTACTCTTACGTGAGACAGGTTCCACCGACTGACATGCACTTGGTGCATAAGGTGGCTAGCGGGTGCCAGTCTCTCCCACTTTAGTCGGAACGGATTCGATGAAAAGGGTCCTTATGAAGGGTAAATAGCAATTGGCATATCACGTTGTGGTTTTGCGTAGGTAAGAAACGTTCTTGCTAGAAACCCATAGCAGCCACGTAAAACATGCAAACAACAATTAGAGGACGTCTAACTTGTTTTTGCAGGGTATGCTATGTGATGTGATATGGCCAAGAAGAATGTGATGAATGATATGTGATGTATGAGATTGATCATGTTCTTGTAATAGGAATCACGACTTGCATGTCGATGAGTATGACAACCGGCAGGAGCCATAGGAGTTGTCTTAATTTATTGTATGACCTGCGTGTCATTAAACAACGCCATGTAATTACTTTACTTTATTGCTAACCGGTAGCCATAGTAGTAGAAGTAATAGTTGGCGAGACAACTTCATGAAGACACGATGATGGAGATCATGATGATGGAGATCATGGTGTCATGCCGGTGACGATGATGATCATGGAGCCCCGAAGATGGAGATCAAAGGAGCAAAATGATATTGGCCATATCATGTCACTATTTGATTGCATGTGATGTTTATCATGTTTATGCATCTTGTTTACTTAGAACGACGGTAGTAAATAAGATGATCCCTTACAACAATTTCAAGAAGTGTTCTCCCCTAACTGTGCACCGTTGCTAAAGTTCGTCGTTTCGAAGCACCACGTGATGATCGGGTGTGATAGATCCTTACGTTCACATACAACGGGTGTAAGACAGATTTACACATGCAAAACACTTAGGGTTAACTTGACGAGCCTAGCATGTACAGACATGGCCTCGGAACACAGAGACCGAAAGGTCGAGCATGAGTCGTATAGTAGATACGATCAACATGAAGATGTTCACCGATGATGACTAGTCCGTCTCACGTGATGATCGGACACGGCCTAGTTGACTCGGATCATGTAATCACTTAGATGACTAGAGGGATGTCTATCTGAGTGGGAGTTCATAAGATGAACTTAATTATCCTGAACATAGTCAAAAGATCTTTGCAAATTATGTCGTAAGCTCGCGCTTTAGTTCCACTGTTTAGATATGTTCCTAGAGAAAATATAGTTGAAAGTTGACAGTAGCGATTATGCGGACAGTAGAAAGCTTATGTCCTTAATGCACCGCTCAGTGTGCTGAACCCCAAACGTCGTTTGTGGATGTTGCGAACATCGGACATACACGTTTTGATAACTACGTGATAGTTCAGTTAAACGGTTTAGAGTTGAGGCACCAAAGACGTTTTCGAAACGTCGCGGAACATATGAGATGTTTCGAGGGCTGAAATTGGGATTTCAGGCTCGTGCCCACGTCAAGAGGTATAAGACCTCCGACGATTTTCTTAGCCTGCAAACTAAGGGAGAAAAGCTCAATCGTTGAGCTTGTGCTCAGATTGTCTGAGTGCAACAATCACTTGAATCGAGTGGGAGTTGATCTTCCAGATGAGATAGTGATGTTTCTCCAAAGTCATTGCCACCAAGCTGCTAGAGCTTCGTGATGAACTATAACATATCAGGGATAGATATGATGATCCTTGAGGTATTCGCGATGTTTGACACCGCGAAAGTAGAAATCAAGAAGGAGCATCAATTGTTGATGGTTGGTGAAACCACTAGTTTCAAGAAGGGCAAGGGCAAGAAGGGATACTTCATGAAACGGCAAATCAGCTGCTGCTCTAGTGAAGAAACCCAAGGTTGAACCCAAACCCGAGACTAAGTGCTTCTGTAATAAGGGGAACAACCACTGGAGCAGAATTACCCTAGATACTTGGTAGATGAGAAGGCTGGCAAGGTCGATAGAAGTATATTGGATATACATTATGTTAATGTGTACTTTACTAGTACTCCTAGTAGCACCAGGGTATTAGATACCGGTTCGGTTGCTAAGTGTTAGTAACTCGAAATAAAAGAGCTACGGAATAAACGGAGACTAGCTAAAGGTGAGCTGACGATATGTGTTGGAAGTGTTTCCAAGTTTGATGTGATCAAACATCGCACGCTCCCTCTACCATCAAGATTAGTATTAAACCTGAATAATTGTCATTTGGTGTTTGCGTTGAGCATAGACATGATTGGATTATGTCTATCGCAATACGGTTATTCATTTAAGGAGAATAATGGTTACTCTATTTATTTGAATAATACCTTCAATGGTCTTGCACCTAAAGGAATGGTTTATTGAATCTCGATCGTAGTGATACACATTTTCATGCCAAAAGATATAAGATAGTAATGATAGTACCACTTACTTGTGGCACTGCCATGTAAGTCATATTGGTATAAAACGCATGAAGAAGCTCCATGTTGATGGATCTTTGGACTCACTCGTTTTTGAAAAGTTTGAGACATGCGAACCATGTCTATTGGTGTATACGCATGAAGAAACTCCATGCAGATGGATCGTTTGGACTCACTTGATTTTGAATCACTTGAGATATGCAAATCATACCACATGGGCAAGATGACTGAAAAGCCTCGTTTTCAGTAAGATGGAACAAGATAGCAACTTGTTGGAAGTAACACATTTTGATGTGTGCAGTCCAATGAGTGCTGAGGCATGCAGTGAATATCGTTATGTTCTTACTTCACAGATGATTCGAGTAGATGTTGAGTATATTTACTTGATGAAACACAAGTCTGAATTATTGAATGGTTCAAGTAATTTCAGAGTGAAGTTGAAGATCATCGTGACAAGAGGATAAAATGTCTATGATATGATCATAGAGATGAGTATCTGAGTTACGAGCTTTGGCACGCAATTAAGACATTGTGGAAATTGTTTCACAATTAATACCGCCTGGAACACCATAGTGTGATGGTGTGTCCGAACATCATAGTTGCACCCTATTGGATATGGTGCGTACCATGATGTCTCTTATCGAATTACCACTATCGTTCATGGGTTAGGCATTAGAGACAACCGCACTCACTTTAATAGGGCACCACGTAATTCCGTTGAGACGACACCGTTATGGTTGAGAAACCTAAGTTGTCGTTTCTTAAAAGTTTGGGGCTGCGACGCTTATGTGAAAAAGTTTCAGGTTGATAAGCTCGAACCCAAAGCGGATAAAATGCATCTTCATAGGACACCCAAAACAGTTGGGTATACCTCCTAATTCAGATCCGAAAGCAATAGGGATTGTTTCTTGAATCGGGTCCTTTCTCGAGGAAAAGTTTGTCTCGAAAAGTTGAGTGGGAGGATGGTGGAGACTTGATGAGGTTATTGAACCATCACTACAACTAGTGTGTAGCAGGGCACAGGAAGTTGTTCCTGTGGCACCTACACCAATTGAAGTAGAAGCTTATGATAGTGATCATGAAACTTTCGGATCAAGTCACTACCGTACCTCGTAGGGTGACAAGGATGCGTACTGCTTCAGAGTGGTACAGTAATCCTGTCTTGAAGGTCATGTTGCTAGACAACAATGAACCTACGAGCTATGGAGAAGCGATGGTGGGCCCAAATTCCGACAAATGGTTAGAAGCCATGAAATCCGAGATAGGATCCATGTATCAGAACAAAGCATGGACTTTGGTGGACTTGCCCGATGATCGGCAAGCCATTGAGATAAATGGATCTTTAAGAAGAAGATGGACGTGGACGGTAATGTCACCGTCTATGAAGCTCAACTTATGGCGAAGAGTTTTTCACAAGTTCAAGGAGGTGACTACGATGAGATTTTCTCATTCGTAGCGATGCTTAAGTCCATCGGAATCATGTTAGCATTAGCTGCATTTATGAAATCTGGCAGATGGATGTCAAAACGAGTTTCCTTACCAGTTTTCGTAAGGAAAGGTTGTATGTGATACAATCAGAAAGGTTTTGTCGATCCTAAGGATGCTAAAAGGTATGCTGGCTCCAGCGATCCTTCTAAGGACTGGAGTAAGCATCTCGGAGTTGGAATGTACGCTTTGATAAGATGATCAAAGATTTTTTGTTTATACAAAGTTTATGAGAAACTTGTATTTCCAAAGAAGTGAGTGGGAGCACTATAGAATTTCTGATGAGTATATGTTGTTGACATATTGTTGATCAGAAATGATGTAGAATTTCTGGAAAGCATATAGGGTTATTTGAAAGGTGTTTTTCAATAGAAAACCTGGATTAAGCTACTTGAACATTGAGCATCAAGATCTATGAGGATAGATCAAAATGCTTAATAATACTTTCAAATGAGCAATACCTTGACATGATCTTGAAGGTGTTCAAGATGGATCAGTCAAAGAAGGAGTTCTTGCCTGAGATGTAAGGTATGAAGTTAAGACTTAAAGCTCGACCACGGCAGAAAAGAGAGAAAGGACGAAGGTCGTCCCCTATGCTTTAGACGTAGGCTCTACAGTATGCTATGCTATGTACCGCACCTGATGTGTGCCTTGCCACATGTCTGGCAAGAGGGTACAAAGGTGATCAAGGAGTGGATCACCAGATAGCGGTCAAAATTGTCCTTGGAGTAATAAGGATTATTTCTCGATTATGGAGGTGATAAAGAGTTCGACGTAAAGGGTTACGTCGATGCAAGCTTTAACACCTATCCGAATGACTCTGAGTAGCAAACCGGATACGTATAGTGGAGCAACCATTTGGAATAGCTCCAAGTGGAGCGTGGAAGCAGCATTTACAATATGACATAGAGATTTGCGAAGTACATACGGATCTGAATGTTGCAGACCCGTTGACTAAAACCTCTCTCAAGCAAAACATGATCAAACCCCAGAACTCATTGAGTCTTAATCACATGATGATGTGAACTAGTTTAATGACACTAGTAAACTCTTTGGATGTTGGTCACATGGCGATGTGACCTGTGAGTGTTAATCACATGGCGATGTGAACTAGATTATTGACTCTAGTGCAAGTGGGAGACTGTTGGAAATATGCCCTAGAGGCAATAATAAATTAGTTATTATTATATTTCCTTGTTCATGATAATCGTTTATTATCCATGCTATAATTGTATTGATAGGAAACTCAGATACATGTGTGGATACATAGACAACACCATGTCCCTAGTAAGCCTCTAGTTGACTAGCTCGTTGATCAATAGATGGTTACGGTTTCCTGACCATGGACATTGGATGTCGTTGATAACGGGATCACATCATTAGGAGAATGATGTGATGGACAAGACCCAATCCTAAGCCTAGCACAAAGATCGTAGTTCGTATGCTAAAGCTTTTCTAATGTCAAGTATCATTTCCTTAGACCATGAGATTGTGCAACTCCCGGATACCGTAGGAATGCTTTGGGTGTACCAAACGTCACAACGTAACTGGGTGGCTATAAAGGTGCACTACAGGTATCTCCGAAAGTGTCTGTTGGGTTGGCACGAATCGAGACTGGGATTTGTCACTCCGTGTAAACGGAGAGGTATCTCTGGGCCCACTCGGTAGGACATCATCATAATGTGCACAATGTGACCAAGGGGTTGATCACGGGATGATGTGTTACGGAACGAGTAAAGAGACTTGCCGGTAACGAGATTGAACAAGGTATCGGTATACCGACGATCGAATCTCGGGCAAGTACAATACCGCTAGACAAAGGGAATTGTATACGGGATCGATTGAGTCCTTGACATCGTGGTTCATCCGATGAGATCATCGTGGAACATGTGGGAGCCAACATGGGTATCCAGATCCCGCTGTTGGTTATTGACCGGAGAACGTCTCGGTCATGTCTGCATGGTTCCCGAACCCGTAGGGTCTACACACTTAAGGTTCGATGACGCTAGGGTTATAAAGGAAGTTTGTATGTGGTTACCGAATGTTGTTCGGAGTCCCGGATGAGATCCCGGACGTCACGAGGAGTTCCGGAATGGTCCGGAGGTAAAGATTTATATATGGGAAGTCCTGTTTTGGTCACCGGAAAAGTTTCGGGTTTTTCCGGTAACGTACCGGGACCACCGGGAGGGTCCCGGGGGTCCACCAAGTGGGGCCACCAACCCCGGAGGGCTGCATGGGCCAAGTGTGGGAGGGAACCAGCCCCAGGTGGGCTGGTGCGCCCCCCACAAGGGGCCCAAGGCGCAAGGGAGAGTGGGAGGGGGCAAACCCTAGGGCAGATGGGCCCTAAGGCCCACCCCAGGCGCGCCTCCCCTCTCTCCCCCTCTGGCCGCCACCCAGATGGCATCTGGGGGCTGCCGCCACCCTTGGGGAGGGAACCCTAGAGGGGGCGCAGCCCCCTCCCCTCCCCCTATAAATACTTGAGGCCTGGGGGCTGCCCAACACACGAGTTCTCTCCCTCTTGGCGCAGCCCTACCTCTCTTACTCCTCCTCTCCCGCGGTGCTTGGCGAAGCCCTGCTGGATTGCCACGCTCCTCCATCACCACCACGCCGTTGTGCTGCTGCTGGATGGAGTCTTCCTCAACCTCTCCCTCTCTCCTTGCTGGATCAAGGCATGGGAGACGTCACCGGGCTGTACGTGTGTTGAACGCGGAGGTGCCGTCCGTTCGGCACTAGGATCTCCGGTGATTTGGATCACGACGAGTACGACTCCTTCAACCCCGTTCTCTTGAACGCTTCCGCTTAGCGATCTACAAGGGTATGTAGATGCACTCTCCTTCCCCTCGTTGCTGGTTTCTCCATAGATAGATCTTGGTGACACGTAGGAAAATTTTGAATTTCTGCTACGTTCCCCAACAGTGGCATCATGAGCTAGGTCTATTGCGTAGATTCTTTGCACGAGTAGAACACAAAGTAGTTGTGGGCGTTGATTTTGTTCAATATGCTTACCGTTACTAGTCCAATCTTGTTTCGACGGTATTGTGGGATGAAGCGGCCCGGACCGACCTTACACGTACTCTTACGTGAGACAGGTTCCACCGACTGACATGCACTTGGTGCATAAGGTGGCTAGCGGGTGCCAGTCTCTCCCACTTTAGTCGGAACGGATTCGATGAAAAGGGTCCTTATGAAGGGTAAATAGCAATTGACATATCACGTTGTGGTTTTGCGTAGGTAAGAAACGTTCTTGCTAGAAACCCATAGCAGCCACGTAAAACATGCAAACAACAATTAGAGGACGTCTAACTTGTTTTTGCAGGGTATGCTATGTGATGTGATATGGCCAAGAAGAATGTGATGAATGATATGTGATGTATGAGATTGATCATGTTCTTGTAATAGGAATCACGACTTGCATGTCGATGAGTATGACAACCGGCAGGAGCCATAGGAGTTGTCTTATTTATTGTATGACCTGCGTGTCATTGAACAACGCCATGTAATTACTTTACTTTATTGCTAACCGGTAGCCATAGTAGTAGAAGTAATAGTTGGCGAGACAACTTCATGAAGACACGATGATGGAGATCATGATGATGGAGATCATGGTGTCATGCCGGTGACGATGATGATCATGGAGCCCCGAAGATGGAGATCAAAAGGAGCAAATGATATTGGCCATATCATGTCACTATTTGATTGCATGTGATGTTTATCATGTTTATGCATCTTGTTTACTTAGAACGACGGTAGTAAATAAGATGATCCCTTACAACAATTTCAAGAAGTGTTCTCCCCTAACTGTGCACCGTTGCTAAAGTTCGTCGTTTCGAAGCACCACGTGATGATCGGGTGTGATAGATTCTTACGTTCACATACAACGGGTGTAAGACAGATTTACACACGCGAAACACTTAGGGTTAACTTGACGAGCCTAGCATGTACAGACATGGCCTCGGAACACAAGAGACCGAAAGGTCGAGCATGAGTCGTATAGTAGATACGATCAACATGAAGATGTTCACCGATGATGACTAGTCCGTCTCACGTGATGATCGGACACGGCCTAGTTGACTCGGATCATGTAATCACTTAGATGACTAGAGGGATGTCTATCTGAGTGGGAGTTCATAAGATGAACTTAATTATCCTGAACATAGTCAAAAGATCTTTGCAAATTATGTCGTAAGCTCGCGCTTTAGTTCCACTGTTTAGATATGTTCCTAGAGAAAATATAGTTGAAAGTTGACAGTAGCGATTATGCGGACAGTAGAAAGCTTATGTCCTTAATGCACCGCTCAGTGTGCTGAACCCCAAACGTCGTTTGTGGATGTTGCGAACATCGGACATACACGTTTTGATAACTACGTGATAGTTCAGTTAAACGGTTTAGAGTTGAGGCACCAAAGACGTTTTCGAAACGTCGCGGAACATATGAGATGTTTCGAGGGCTGAAATTGGGATTTCAGGCTCGTGCCCACGTCAAGAGGTATAAGACCTCCGACGATTTTCTTAGCCTGCAAACTAAGGGAGAAAAGCTCAATCGTTGAGCTTGTGCTCAGATTGTCTGAGTGCAACAATCACTTGAATCGAGTGGGAGTTGATCTTCCAGATGAGATAGTGATGTTTCTCCAAAGTCATTGCCACCAAGCTGCTAGAGCTTCGTGATGAACTATAACATATCAGGGATAGATATGATGATCCTTGAGGTATTCGCGATGTTTGACACCGCGAAAGTAGAAATCAAGAAGGAGCATCAATTGTTGATGGTTGGTGAAACCACTAGTTTCAAGAAGGGCAAGGGCAAGAAGGGATACTTCATGAAACGGCAAATCAGCTGCTGCTCTAGTGAAGAAACCCAAGGTTGAACCCAAACCCGAGACTAAGTGCTTCTGTAATAAGGGGAACAGCCACTGGAGCAGAATTACCCTAGATACTTGGTAGATGAGAAGGCTGGCAAGGTCGATAGAAGTATATTGGATATACATTATGTTAATGTGTACTTTACTAGTACTCCTAGTAGCACCAGGGTATTAGATACCGGTTCGGTTGCTAAGTGTTAGTAACTCGAAATAAAAGCTACGGAATAAACGGAGACTAGCTAAAGGTGAGCTGACGATATGTGTTGGAAGTGTTTCCAAGTTTGATGTGATCAAACATCGCACGCTCCCTCTACCATCAAGATTAGTATTAAACCTGAATAATTGTCATTTGGTGTTTGCGTTGAGCATAGACATGATTGGATTATGTCTATCGCAATACGGTTATTCATTTAAGGAGAATAATGGTTACTCTATTTATTTGAATAATACCTTCAATGGTCTTGCACCTAAAGGAATGGTTTATTGAATCTCGATCGTAGTGATACACATTTTCATGCCAAAAGATATAAGATAGTAATGATAGTACCACTTACTTGTGGCACTGCCATGTAAGTCATATTGGTATAAAACGCATGAAGAAGCTCCATGTTGATGGATCTTTGGACTCACTCGTTTTTGAAAAGTTTGAGACATGCGAACCATGTCTATTGGTGTATACGCATGAAGAAACTCCATGCAGATGGATCGTTTGGACTCACTTGATTTTGAATCACTTGAGATATGCAAATCATACCACATGGGCAAGATGACTGAAAAGCCTCGTTTTCAGTAAAATGGAACAAGATAGCAACTTGTTGGAAGTAACACATTTTGATGTGTGCAGTCCAATGAGTGCTGAGGCATGCAGTGAATATCGTTATGTTCTTACTTCACAGATGATTGAGTAGATACTGAGTATATTTACTTGATGAAACACAAGTCTGAATTATTGAATGGTTCAAGTAATTTCAGAGTGAAGTTGAAGATCATCGTGACAAGAGGATAAAATGTCTATGATATGATCATAGAGATGAGTATCTGAGTTACGAGCTTTGGCACGCAATTAAGACATTGTGGAAATTGTTTCACAATTAATACCGCCTGGAACACCATAGTGTGATGGTGTGTCCGAACATCATAGTTGCACCCTATTGGATATGGTGCGTACCATGGCGTCTCTTATCGAATTACCACTATCGTTCATGGGTTAGGCATTAGAGACAACCGCACTCACTTTAATAGTGCACCACGTAATTCCGTTGAGACGACACCGTTTGGAGAAACCTAAGTTGTCGTTTCTTAAAAGTTTGGGGCTGCGACGCTTATGTGAAAAAGTTTTAGGTTGATAAGCTCGAACCCAAAGCGGATAAAATGCATCTTCATAGTACACCCAAAACAGTTGGGTATACCTCCTAATTCAGATCCGAAAGCAATAGGGATTGTTTCTTGAACCGGGTCCTTTCTCGAGGAAAAGTTTGTCTCGAAAAGTTGAGTGGGAGGATGGTGGAGACTTGATATGGTTATTGAACCATTACTACAACTAGTGTGTAGCAGGGCACAGGAAGTTGTTCCTATGGCACCTATACCAATTGAAGTAGAAGCTTATGATAGTGATCATGAAATTTCGGATCAAGTCACTATCGTACCTCGTAGGGTGACAAGGATGTGTGCTGCTTCAGAGTGGTACAGTAATCCTGTCTTGAAGGTCATGTTGCTAGACAACAATGAACCTACGAGCTATGGAGAAGCGATGGTGGGCCCAAATTCCGACAAATGGTTAGAAGCCATGAAATCCGAGATAGGATCCATGTATCAGAACAAAGCATGGACTTTGGTGGACTTGCCCGATGATCGGCAAGCCATTGAGATAAATGGATCTTTAAGAAGAAGACGGACGTGGACGGTAATGTCACCGTCTATGAAGCTCGACTTGTGGCGAAGAGTTTTTCACAAGTTCAAGGAGTTGACTACGATGAGATTTTCTCATCCGTAGCGATGCTTAAGTCCGTCGGAATCATGTTAGCATTAGCTGCATTTATGAAATCTGGCAGATGGATGTCAAAACGAGTTTCCTTACCAGTTTTCGCAAGGAAAGGTTGTATGTGATACAATCAGAAAGGTTTTGTCGATCCTAAGGATGCTAAAAGGTATGCTGGCTCCAGCGATCCTTCTAAGGACTGGAGTAAGCATCTCGGAGTTGGAATGTGCGCTTTGATAAGATGATCAAAGATTTTGGGTTTATACAAAGTTTATGAGAAACTTGTATTTCCAAAGAAGTGAGTGGGAGCACTATGGAATTTCTGATGAGTATATGTTGTTGACATATTGTTGATCAGAAATGATGTAGAATTTTCTGGAAAGCATATAGGGTTATTTGAAAGGTGTTTTTCAATAGAAAACCTGGATTAAGCTACTTGAACATTGAGCATCAAGATCTATGAGGATAGATCAAAATGCTTAATAATACTTTCAAATGAGCATATACCTTGACATGATCTTGAAGGTGTTCAAGATGGATCAGTCAAAGAAGGAGTTCTTACCTGAGATGTAAGGTATGAAGTTAAGACTTAAAGCTCGACCACGGCAGAAAAGAGAGAAAGGACGAAGGTCGTCCCCTATGCTTTAGACGTAGGCTCTACAGTATGCTATGCTATGTACCGCACCTGATGTGTGCCTTGCCACATGTCTGGCAAGAGGGTACAAAGGTGATCAAGGAGTGGATCACCAGATAGCGGTCAAAATTGTCCTTGGAGTAATAAGGATATGTTTCTCGATTATGGAGGTGATAAAGAGTTCGACGTAAAGGGTTACGTCGATGCAAGCTTTAACACCTATCCGAATGACTCTGAGTAGCAAACCGGATACGTATAGTGGAGCAACCATTTGGAATAGCTCAAGTGGAGCGTGGAAGCAGCATTTACAATATGACATAGAGAATTGCGAAGTACATACGGATCTGAATGTTGCAGACCCGTTGACTAAAACCTCTCTCACAAGCAAAACATGATCAAACCCCAGAACTCATTGAGTCTTAATCACATGATGATGTGAACTAGTTTAATGACACTAGTAAACTCTTTGGATGTTGGTCACATGGCGATGTGACCTGTGAGTGTTAATCACATGGCGATGTGAACTAGATTATTGACTCTAGTGCAAGTGGGAGACTGTTGGAAATATGCCCTAGAGGCAATAATAAATTAGTTATTATTATATTTCCTTGTTCATGATAATCGTTTATTATCCATGCTATAATTGTATTGATAGGAAACTCAGATACATGTGTGGATACATAGACAACACCATGTCCCTAGTAAGCCTCTAGTTGACTAGCTCGTTGATCAATAGATGGTTACGGTTTCCTGACCATGGACATTGGATGTCATTGATAACGGGATCACATCATTAGGAGAATGATGTGATGGACAAGACCCAATCCTAAGCCTAGCACAAAGATCGTGTAGTTCGTATGCTAAAGCTTTTCTAATGTCAAGTATCTTTTCCTTAGACCATGAGATTGTGCAACTCCCGGATACCGTAGGAATGCTTTGGGTGTACCAAACGTCACAACGTAACTGGGTGGCTATAAAGGTGCACTACAGGTATCTCCGAAAGTGTCTGTTGGGTTGGCACGAATCGAGACTGGGATTTGTCACTCCGTGTAACGGAGAGGTATCTCTGGGCCCACTCGGTAGGACATCATCATAATGTGCACAATGTGACCAAGGGGTTGATCACGGGATGATGTGTTACGGAACGAGTAAAGAGACTTGCCGGTAACGAGATTGAACAAGGTATCGGTATACCGACGATCGAATCTCGGGCAAGTACAATACCGCTAGACAAAGGGAATTGTATACGGGATCGATTGAGTCCTTGACATCGTGGTTCATCCGATGAGATCATCGTGGAACATGTGGGAGCCAACATGGGTATCCAGATCCCGCTGTTGGTTATTGACCGGAGAACGTCTCGGTCATGTCTGCATGGTTCCCGAACCCGTAGGGTCTACACACTTAAGGTTCGATGACGCTAGGGTTATAAAGGAAGTTTGTATGTGGTTACCGAATGTTGTTCGGAGTCCCGGATGAGATCCCGGACGTCACGAGGAGCTCCGGAATGGTCCGGAGGTAAAGATTTATATATGGGAAGTCCTGTTTTGGTCACCGGAAAAGTTTCGGGTTTTTCCGGTAACGTACCGGGACCACCGGGAGGGTCCCGGGGGTCCACCAAGTGGGGCCACCAACCCCGGAGGGCTGCATGGGCCAAGTGTGGGAGGGAACCAGCCCCAGGTGGGCTGGTGCGCCCCCCACAAGGGGCCCAAGGCGCAAGGGAGAGTGGGAGGGGGCAAACCCTAGGGCAGATGGGCCCTAAGGCCCACCCCAGGCGCGCCTCCCCTCTCTCCCCCTCTGGCCGCCACCCAGATGGCATCTGGGGGCTGCCGCCACCCTTGGGGAGGGAACCCTAGAGGGGGCGCAGCCCCCTCCCCTCCCCCTATAAATACTTGAGGCCTAGGGGGGCTGCCCAACACACGAGAACCTCTCCCTCTTGGCGCAGCCCTACCTCTCTTACTCCTCCTCTCCCGCGGTGCTTGGCGAAGCCCTGCTGGATTGCCACGCTCCTCCATCACCACCACGCCGTTGTGCTGCTGCTGGATGGAGTCTTCCTCAACCTCTCCCTCTCTCCTTGCTGGATCAAGGCATGGGAGACGTCACCGGGCTGTATGTGTGTTGAACGCGGAGGTGCCGTCCGTTCGGCATTAGGATCTCCGGTGATTTGGATCACGACGAGTACGACTCCTTCAACCCCGTTCTCTTGAACGCTTCCGCTTAGCGATCTACAAGGGTATGTAGATGCACTCTTCTTCCCCTCATTGCTAGTTTCTCCATAGATAGATCTTGCTGACACGTAGGAATTTTTTGTAATTTCTGCTACGTTCCCCAACACATGCATCTAGAGTATTAAGTTCATAAAGAACGGAGTAACTCATTAAGCAAGATGACATCATGTAGAGGAATTAACTCAAGCAATATGATGAAATCCCCATCTTGTTATCCTCGATGGCAACAACACAATACGTGCCTTGCTGCCCCTACTGTCACTGGGAAAGGAGACTACAAGATTGAACCCAAAGCTAAGCACTTCTCTCATGGCAAGAAAGATCAATCTCGTAGGGCAAACTAAACCGATAATTCTAAGATACTTGCAAAGATATCAAATCATGCATAAAAGAATTCAAAGAAGAACCAAATAATATTCATAGATAATCTTGATCATAAATCCACAATTCATCGGATCTTGGTAAACACACCGCAAAAGAGTATTATATCGAATAGATCTCCAAGAACATTGAGGAGAACTTTGTATTGAGAATCAAAGAGAGAGAAGAATCCATCTAGCTAATAACTATGGACCCGAAGGTCTGTGGTAAACTAATCACGCTTCATCGGAGAGGTAATGGTGTTGATGTAGAAGCCCTCCGTGATCGAATCCACCTTCGGTAGATCGCCGGAAAAGGCCCCAAGATGGGATCTCACGGGTACATAAGGTTGCGGCGGTGGAAAAGTGGTTTCATGGCTCCCCCTGATGTTTTTAGGGTATAAGAGTATATATAGTCGAAGGAACTAGGTCAATGGGGCTATGAGGGGCCCACGAGGGTGGGGCACGCCTACCCCCGTGGGCGTGCCCTCCTACCTCATGACCGCCTCGTTGCCTCTCCGACTTCATCTCCAAGTCTTACTGTTTGCTTTCGGTCCAAGAAAGATCATCGCGAGGGTTTCATTCAGTTTGGACTCCGTTTGGTATTCCTTTTCTGCAAAACTCTAAAATAGGCAAAAAAAAACAGAAACTGTCACTGGGCCCTCGGTTAATAGATTAGTCCCAAAAATAATATAAAAAGCATATTAAAGCCCATTAAACATCCAAAACAGATAATATAATATAATGAAACAATAAAAAATTATAGATACGTTGGAGACGTATCAAGCATCCCCAAGCTTAATTCCTGCTCATCCTCGAGTAGGTAAATGATAAAAACAGAATTTTTGATGTGGAATGCTACCTAGCATATTTATTAATGTAATTTTTCTTTATTGTGGCATGAATGTTCAGATCCGAAAGATTCAAGACAAAAGTTTAATATTGACATACAAATAATAATACTTCAAGCATACTAACAAAGCAATCATGTCTTCTCGAAATAACATGGCCAAAGAAAGCTATCCCTACAAAATCATATAGTCTAGCTATGCTCTATCTTCATCACACAAAGTATTTAATCATGCACAACCCCGATGACAAGCCAAGCAATTGTTTCATACTTTTGATGTTCTCAAACTTTTTCAATCTTCACGCAATACATGAGCGTGAGCCATGGACATAGCACTATAGGTGGAATACAATGGTGGTTGTGGAGAAGACAAAAAGGAGAAGATAGTCTCACATCAACTAGGCATATCAACGGGCTATGGAGATTCCCATCAATAGATATCAATGTGAGTGAGTAGGGATTGCCATGCAACGAATGCACTAGAGCTATAAGTGTATGAAAGCTCAAAAAGAAACTAAGTGGGTGTGCATCTAACTTGCTTGCTCATGAAGACCTAGGGCATTTTGAGGAAGCCCATCATTGAAATATACAAGCCAAGTTCTATAATGAAAATTCCCACTAGTATATGAAAGTGACAACATAGGAGAATCTCTATCATGAAGATCACGGTGCTACTTTGAAGCACAAGTGTTGTAAAAGGATAGTAGCATTGCCCCTTTTCTCTTTTTCTCTCATTTTTTATTTGGGCCTTCTCTTTTTTTTGCCTCTTTTTTTTCATCCAGAGTCTCATCCCGACTTGTGGGGGAATCATAGTCTCCATCATCCTTTCCTCACATGGGACAATGCTCTAATAATGAAGATCATCACACTTTTATTTACTTACAACTCAAGAATTACAACTCGATACTTAGAACAAAATATGACTCTATGTGGATCTCTCCAGCGGTGTATCGGGGTGTGCAATGATTCAAGAGTGACATGTATGAAAAAATTATTAACGGTGGCTTTGCCACAAATACGATGTCAACTACATGATCATGCAAAGCAATATGACAGTGATGGAGCGTGTCATAATAAACGGAACGGTGGAAAGTTGCATGGCAATATATCTCGGAATGGTTATGGAAATTCCATAATAGGTAGGTATGGTAGCTGTTTTGAGGAAGGTATATGGTGGGTGTATGGTACCGGCGAAAGTTGCGCGGTATGATACATCTCTGTCGTATCTATAATTTTTGATTTTTTCCATGCCAATATTCTTCAACTTTCATATACTTTTGGCAACTTTTTATATTATTTTTGGGACTAACATATTGATCCAGTGCCTAGTGCCAGTTCCTGTCTGTTGCATGTTTTATGTTTCACAGAAACCCCATATCAAACGGAGTCCAAACGGGATAAAAATGGACGGAGAATTATTTTGGAATATTTGGGATTTTCCGGAGGAAGAATCAACGCGAAAGGGTGCCTGAGGTGGCCACGAGACAGGGGGGCGCGCCCTCCCCCCCCCCCTCGGGCGTGCCTGGCACCCTCGTGGGCCACAAGGCAGTTGATGCCCTTCTTTTGCCGCAAGAAAGCTAATTTCATGAGAAAAATCTGGGCAAAAGATTCACCCCAATCGGAGTTACGGATCTCCGGATATAAAAGAAATGGTGAAGGGGCAGAATCTGGGAACGCAGAAAGAGAGAGAGAGAGACAAAGAGACAGATCCAATATCAGAGGAGCTCTCGCCCCTCCCACGCCATGGGAGCCAAGGACCAGAGGGGAAACCCTTCTCCCATCTAGGGAGGAGGTCAAGGAAGAAGAAGAAGAAGGGGGCCCTCTCCCCTTGCTTCCGATGGCGCCGGAGCGCTGCCGGAGGCCATCATCATCACCGCGATCTTCACCAATAACTTCACCGCCTTCATCACCAACTCTTCCCCCTTCTATGCAGCGGTGTAACCTCTCTCTTACCTGCTGTAATCTCTATTTAAACATGGTGCTCAATGCTATATATTATTTCCCAATGATGTATGGCTATCCTATGATGTTTGAATAGATCAGTTTTGTCCTATGGGTTAATTGATGATCGTGATTGGTTTGAGTTGCATGTTTTATTATTGGCGCTATCCTATAGTGCTCTCCGTGTCGCGCAAGCGTGAGGGATCCCTGCTGTAGGGTTTGCAATATGTTCATGATTTGCTTATGGTGGGTGGTGTGAGTGACAGAAGCACAGACCCGAGTAAGTAGGTTGTTTGCGTATGGGATAAAGGGGACTTGATACTTTAATGCTATGGTTGGGTTTTACCTTAATGAATCTTTAGTAGTTAAATAACTTTCTCGTGACAAAAAGTTCTCTACTAATATTTACTTTATTGCTTCTTTATCTAAAAAAACCCTAGTTTATATTTACGTGTTCTTTATTAATTGAGCACTTTATGCCTAGCTTAATGGCTTTAAAGAAAGCGCTGCCAGGGAGACAACCCGGAAGTTTTAAAGAGTCATTTATTTCTATTGAGTGCTTTCATATAGTTTAAAAACAAAAAATAAAGAGGGGAACCTAAAAACTTTTCAAAAAGGAAAGTGAAAGTGAGAAAGACAAGCATTGTTGAAGTGGGAGCTAGCCTTGAACTTTGTTCATGCTCACAGAAACTTTGTGAATCTTGATTATAGAAACTTTTCATCAAAAATAATTATCTCCTTGTACAATTCCATTGTATTATAAAAATAAGGGTTTTTATCAGTTTGCCATCGGCTGTATAACGGTACTCAGTTTTGCCACTAAACTTTTTTACTACTCAAAAATGCCACTGTTATATTAGATCAAGCTCAAAAAGACCATTTTCACCGTTACTGTTTTGTCAACACACGTTGACTGAAGGTAGATGACAAAACTACCCCTATCCCATTTGTAAGGGGCGTATGAGAAGAAGAGAATCAAAATTTGGGACGGTGGGGGTTCGAACCAAAGACCACAGACAACACACCCCGCAAGCTGACCAACTGACCCAAGGAAATGCTTTGTTGTGCAAGGAGATATACGTCTTATATACATATCTCCAAACCTAACTAAACAGAACCCTTATCTAATCCTTTACCCGATCTGTTCGTGGCAGTTTTCCCAGCCAGAACCAACATCCCCAGCCACCGCCGCCACCTGCCAAACTCCTCACCTGGCACCGCCGATCGCCGGGCTGCCCGCCCAGCTCTAGCTGCGGCGCCTCCCACCGACTGGCGCCACCCATCGCAACTTCGGCTCTTCCTCCCGCCGGGCACCGCTATCGGAGGCAGGCAGCTTCGGCGCTTCGCCTGCCTTACTCCGCAGCTCCTCTCGAGTCTTGTAGAGCAGTTGTTCCACGACAATGGCGACGGATAGCAGGACCGAATCGGAGGATTGCGTTGGCCACAGGATGCCTCAACATGACATAGCCTCTGAAATTCCTACATTGTGAGTGTACTAATTCTCAGTGTGCGTGTGTGGTTGAATATAACTTGTAGAGGTCGAAATTTGTACATAGAATTTGTGTGTGCTGGAAAACAAACAAGTTGATATTTTGAACCTTATTTGTATCTATGAACCACTTTGTGTTTGTGTCGTTTTCAGAAAAATGGCCAGCCACCATGCTGAAATTTTCAAAGAAATTTAGAATACCATGTGATCCTGCTGTCATATGTGTTGTTTCTGTCAATTAGTGTGTGACCGTAAAAAAATTGGGCATGACGGTCTGCCTCATTTGTTTATGTCTACTAGTATCAGACATATTCTTCTAGTCGGCCAGCCGCTCATGCACATGTGTTGTTGATACTAACTTTCAAACCCCAGTCCAACTAACTAGCAACAAGAAAATATACAAGACGTTGCTGTGATGGAATATTATTCCATATGAACATATAAGAGGTATATCTCCCTCTACGTCAAAACATCTCCTTAGCTCATTTGGTTAGCTAGCGCCTTATTGGAGGTCGTGGTCTTGGGTTCGAAACCCCATGGTGCCATTTTTATTCTATTCTCATGCACCCCTTACAAATGGTCCCACAAGTCAACAGAGAGAGAGAGAGGGGGGTTCACAAATGGGGATAGGGGTATTTCTGTCATCTACCTCCAGTTAACGTGCACTGACCAAACAGTAATAGTGAAAAATGGTATTTCTGAGTTTGTGTCTAACTGAACAGTGGCATTTTTTATTAGTGAAAACATTTAGTGGCAAAACTGAGTAGCATTATACAGCCGATGGCAACACTTATAAAAACCCTAAAAATAATGTGCCAAGGTTTGCCTTTAGGATGTTTACAATGCTTGTTGGTTTGTACGGTGCAGGACAGAAACTTTTGCTATAGTGCTCGATTTTACATTTTTTGCTGGAATGCCAAACGGTTCTGATTCATTTTGCACTGTCTTGCTACAAATTGTTTATTTTTCCTAATTTTGGTAGAATTTGTGGGGTACCAGAAGTATGGTGAATGTTCATATTGCTACAGACTGTTCTGTTTTTGACAGATTCTATTTTTGATGCATAGTTTGCTTGTTTTGATGAATCTATCAATTTATATCAGTGGATTAAGCCATGGAAAAGTTATATTACAATAGACACAATGCAAAAACAAAATATTAATTGGTTTGCTACAGTACTTAGAGTGGTGATTTGCTTTATTATACTAACGGATCTTACCGAGTTTTCTGTTGAAGTTTTGTGTGGATGAAGTGTCTAATCGAGGAGGTCTCGATATAAGGAATAGGAAGAGAGGCAAGAGCTCAAGCTTGGGGATGCCCAATGCATCCCAAGTAAATATTCAAGGAGACTCAAGTGTCTAAGCTTGGGGATGTCCTGGAAGGCATCCCCTCTTTCTTCAACAAGTATCGGTATGTTTTCGGATTCGTTTCGTTCATGCGATATGTGCAGGTCTTGGAGCGTCTTTTGCATTTAGTTTTCACTTTTCTTTTATGCACCATGCTGGTATGAGATAGTCCTTGGTTGATTTATAGAATGCTCATTGCACTTCACTTAAATCTTTTGAGTATGTCTTTATAGAATGCTTCATGTGCTTCACTTATATCATTTGAAGTTTGGATTGCATGTTTCTCTTCACATAGAAAACCGCCATTTGAAGAATGCTCTTTTGCTTCACTTATATTTGTTAGAGCGTGGGCATATCTTTTGTAGAAAGAATTAAACTCTCTTGCTTCACTTATATCTATTTAGAGAGATGACAGGAATTGGTCATTCACATGGTTAGTCATAAAATCCTACATAAACTTGTAGATTGATGAATATGATATGTTTGATTCCTTGCAATAGTTTTGCGATATAAAGATGGTGATATTAGAGTCATGCTAGTGGGTGAATGTGGATTAGTAGAAATACTTGTGTTGAGGTTTGTGACTCTCGTAGCATGCACGTATGGTGAACCGCTTTGTGATGAAGTTGGAGCACAATTTTATTTATTGATTGTCTTCCTTATGAGTGGCGGTCGGGGACGAGCGATGGTCTTTTCTTACCAATCTATCCCCCTAGGAGCATGCGCGTAGTACTTTGTTTTCAATGGCTTGTAGATTTTTGCAATAAGTATGTGAGTTCTTTATGACTAATGTTGAGTCCATGGATTATACGCACTCTCACCCTTCCATCATTGCTAGCCTCTTCGGTACCGTGCATTGCCCTTTCTCACCTCGAGAGTTGGTGCAAACTTCGCCGGTGCATCCAAACCCCGTGATACGATACGCTCTATCACACATAAGCCTCCTTATATCTTCCTCAAAACAGCCACCATACCTACCTATCATGGCATTTCCATAGCCATTCCGAGATATATTTCCATGCAACTTCCATCATCATCATATACATGACTTGAGCATTCATTGTCATATTGCTTTGTTGTAATATTGAGTTGTAAGTAAATAAAAGTCTGATGATCATCATTATTAGAGCATTGCCCCAGTGAGGAAAGGATGATGGAGACTATGATTCCCCCACAAGTCGGGATGAGACTTCAGACTTTATGAAAAAAAAGAGGCCAAAGAAGCCCAAATAAAAAAAGAGGCCAAAGAAGCCCACCAAAAAAATAAAAAAATAAAATAAAAAAGGAAAATAAAAAATGTGAGAAAAAGAGATAAGAGGCAATGTTACTATCCTTTTACCACACTTGTGCTTCAAAGTAGCACCATGTTCTTCATAGAGAGAGTCTCCTATGCTTTCACTTTCATATACTAGTGGGAATTTTCATTATAGAACTTGGCTTGTATATTCCGATGATGGGCTTCCTCAAACGCCTGAGGTCTTCATGAGCAAGAAAGTTGGATGCACACCCACTTAGTTCCCAATTTGAGCTTTCATACACTTATAGCTCTTAGTGCATCCGTTGCATGGCAATCCCTACTCACTCACATTGATATCTATTAATGGGCATCTCCCTAGCCCATTGATACGCCTAGTTGATGTGAGCCTTTCTCCTTTTTTGTCTTCTCCACATAACCCCACCATCATATTCTATTCGACCTATAGTGCTATGTCCATGGCTCACGCTCATGTATTGCGTGAAAGTTGAAAAAATTTGAGATTACTAAAGTATGAAACAATTGCTTGGCTTGTCATCGGGGTTGTGCATGATTAAATACTTTGTGTGATGAAGATAGAGCATAGCCGGACTATATGATTTTGTAGGGATAACTTTCTTTGGCCATGTTGTTTTGAAAAGACATGATTGCTTTATTGGTACGCTCGAAGTATTATTGTTTTTATGTCAAATGATAGACTATTGCTTTGAATCACTCGTGTCTTAATATTCATGCCATGATTAGACATATGATCAAGATTATGCTAGGTAGCATTCCACATAAAAAATTATCTTTTTTATCATTTACCTACTCGAGGATGAGCAGGAATTAAGCTTGGGGATGCTGATACCTCTCCGTCGTATCTATAATTTTTTATTGTTCCATGCCAATATTCTTCAACTTTCATATATTTTTGGCAACTTTTTATATTATTTTTGAGACTAACATATTGATCAGTGCCCAGTGCCAGTTCCTGTCTGTTGCATGTTTTATGTTTCGCAGAAACCCCATATCAAACGGAGTCCAAACAGGATAAAAACGGACGGAGAATTATTTTGTAATATTTGGGATTTTCTGGAGGAAGAATCAACGCGAAACGGTGTCCGAGGTGGCCACGAGACAGGGGGGCGCGCCCTCCCCCTGGGCGCGTCTGGCACCCTCGTGGGCCACCCGTAAGGCGGTTGATGCCCTTCTTTTGCCACAAGAAAGCTAATTTTATGAGAAAAATTTGGGCGAAAGATTCACCCAAATCGAAATTACGGATCATCGGATATAAAAGAAACGGTGAAGGGGCAGAATCTGGGAACGCAGAAACAGAGAGAGACAGAGAGACAGATCCAATCTCAGAGGGGCTCTCGCCCCTCCCACGCCATGGGAGCCAAGGACCAGAGGGGAAACCCTTCTCCCATCTAGGGAGGAGGTCAAGGAAGAAGAAGAAGAAGGGGGGCCCTCGCCCCCTTGCTTCCGGTGGCGCCGGAGCGCTGCCGGAGGCCATCATCATCACCGCGATCTTCACCAATAACTTCACCGCCTTCATCACCAACTCTTCCCCCCTCTATGCAGTGGTGTAACCTCTCTCTTACCCGCTGTAATCTCTACTTAAACATGGTGCTCAACACTATATATTATTTCCCAATGATGTATGGCCGTCCTATGATGTTTGAGTAGATCCGTTTTGTCCTATGGGTTAATTGATGATCGTGATTGGTTTGAGTTGCATGTTTTATTACTGGTGCTGTCCTATGGTGCTCTCCATGTCGCGCAAGCGTGAGGGATCCATGCTGTAGGGTTTGCAATATGTTCATGATTTGCTTATGGTGGGTGGCGTGAGTGACAGAAGCACAGACCCGAGTAAGTAGGTTGTTTGCGTATGGGATAAAGGGGACTTGATACTTTAATGCTATGGTTGGGTTTTACCTTAATGAATCTTTAGTAGTTGCGGATGCTTGCTAGAGTTCCAATCATAAGTGCATATGATCCAAGAAGAGAAAGTATGTTAGCTTATGCCTCTCCCTCAAATTGAATTGCAATAGTGATTACCGGTCCAGTTATCGATTGCCTAGGGACAAATAACTTTCTCGTGAAAAAAAGCTCTCTACTAATATTTACTTTATTGCTTCTTTATCTAAACGGCCCCTAGTTTATATTTACGTGTTCTTTATTATCTTGCAAACCTATCCTATCACACCTACAAAGTACTTATAGTTTCATACTTGTTCTAGGTAAAGCGAACACTAAGCGTGCGTAGAGTCGTATCAGTGGCAGATAGGACTTGAGAGAATATTTGTTCTACCTTTAGCTCCTCGTTGGGTTTGACACTCTTACTTATCGAAAGAGGCTGCAATTATCCTGTATACTTGCGGGTCATCACGGTACTAGAGAGGCTAGCAATGGTGGGAGGGTGAGAGTGCGTATAATCCATGGACTCAACATTAGTCATAAAGAACTCACATACTTATTGTAAAAATTTATTAGTTTTCAAAATGAAGTACTACGCGCATGCTCCTATGGGGATAGATTGGTAGGAAAAGACCATCACTCGTCCCCGACCGCCACTCATAAGGAAGACAATCAATAAATAAATCAAGCTCCAACTTCATCACATAACGGTTCATCATACGTGCATGCTACGGGAATCACAAACTTTAACACAAGTATCTCTCAAATTCAAAACTACTCTACTAGCATGACTCAAAATCACCATCTTCATATCTCAAAACAATCATAAAGAATCAAACTTCTCATAGTATTCAATGCAATTCATATGAAAGTTTTTATTATACTCATCTTGGATGCCCATCATATTAGGACTAATTTTATAACCAAAGCAAATTACCATGTTGTTCTAAAATACTCTCAAAATAATATAAGTGAAGCATGAGAGATCAACAATTTCTATAAAATAAAACCACCGCCGTGCTCTAAAAAGATATAAGTAAAGCACTAGAGCAATATTGTCTAGCTCAAAAGATATAAGTGAAGCACATAGAGTATTCTAATAAATTAGGATTCATGCGTCTCTCCCAAAAGGTGTGTACAACAAGTATGATTATGGTAAACTAAAAAGCAAAGACTCAAATCATACAAGACGCTCCAAGCAAAACACATATCATGTGGTGAATAAAAATATAGCCTCAAGTAAAGTTACCGATGGACGAAGACGAAAGAGGGGATGCCTTTCGGGGCATCCCAAATCTTAGGATTTTGGTTGTCCTTGAATTTTACCTTGGGGTGCCTTGGGCATCCCCAAACTTAGGCTCTTGCCACTCCTTATTCCAAATTCCATCAAATCCTTACCCAAAACTTGAAAACTTCACAACACAAAACTTCAACAGAAAATCTCATGAGCTCTGTTAGTATAAGAAAAATAAATCACCACTTTAAGGTACTATTATGAACTCATTCTTTATTTATATTGGTGTAAAACCTACTGTATTCCAACTTCTCTATGGTTCATACCCCCCAATACTACTCATAGATTCATCAAAATAAGCAAACAACACGCGAAAAGCAGAATCTGTCAAAAACAGAACAGTCTGTAGCAATCTGTAACTCCAAAAATTCTGAAATAAATTTGTGGACGTGAGGAATTTCTATTAATCTTATGCAAAAAGAATCAACCTAAAAGCACTCTTATGTAGAAAATGGCAGCTATTCTCGTGAGCGCAAAAGTTTCTGTTTTTTAAGTAAGATCACAAAGACTTCACCCATGTCTTCCCAAAGGTTCTACTTGGCACAAACACTAATTAAAACATAAACCACATCTAAACAGAGGCTATATGAATTATTTATTACTAAACAGGAGCGTAAAGTAAAGCACAGAAATAAAATTGGGTTGCCTCCCTACAAGCCTATCGTTTAACGCCCCTAGCTAGGCATTGATAATTTTAATGATGCTCACATGAAAGATAGCAATTGAAACACGAAGAGAGCATCATGTAGCGTGTGAAAAACACATCTAAGTCTAACATACTTCCTATGCATAGGCATCTTATAGGCAAACAAATTATCAAGACAAGCAAAAACTAGCATATGCAAGGAAGAAGAAAGAAACCATATCAATCTCAACATGAAGAGAGCTAATTTAGTAACATGAAAATTTCTACGACCATATTTTCCTCTATCATAATAATTACATGTAGGATCATAAGCAAATTCAACAATATAGCTATCACATAACATATTCTCAATACGATCCACATGCATGCGAAGTTGACACTCTTCCAAACTAGTGGGATTAATATAAACTAAAGTCATGACCTCTCCAAACCCACTTTTATCAAAAATTTCATAAGATTGAATATTCTCCAAACATGTGGGATCTAAAGTTGACACTCTTCCAAACCCACTTTCAGTATTATTGCAAACATCAATCTCATATTCATCATGGGGCTTAAATAAAATTTCAAGATCATAAGAAGAATCACCCCAATCATGATCATTACAACAAATAGTAGACATAGCAAACCTAGCATCCCCAAGCTTAGGTTTTGCATATCATTAACACAATTGACATTAACTAAATTTATAATAACATCATTGCAATCATGCTTTTCATCAAAGGAACTATCAAGTATGGGAGCAATAGCAATGATCTCATGTTTAACATAAGGAACTATAGCAAATTCGTCTTCATACATATTGGCATCATGGCCACAAGAATAGTAAGCATCATTTTCATGAAGGGATATTTCAATCAAATCATCGGAATCATAATTGTATATAGATTCATGCATATCATTATTTTCTTCCAAAGCAACAATCATTATTTCAATACATTATTTGACATAGACATTATGAGCATAGTTTTCATAGCAACTTCATAAGCACCCTTAAAAGCAAAAAATTCTTCAATTTGTTCGATATCATAGTAACTATAAACACCTTTTGCATAAGAAGATAAGATTTTATTATCATTAAACTCACATAGATAGGGAAGGTGTTTTTTAGGGTTCTTAGAGAAACAAGTAAAATCATAAATTTCACAAAGATTTCAAGCATAACACATCAAACGGTTTATTTGATCCCATAAGAGTCTCCCTTTTTCGGACAAACAGTGACGCACAAAATGAGCATGCTCATCTAATAATTTTCCCTCAACTAAACTAGTTGGGGTTTCAGCACGAGCACATATAGATCAAAGATGATCCAAGTAGAACATTTTAAGTGGATCCATATCAATAGATTTTTAGCAAGCAAAGATGCAGCAAATAGAGGCACATGGAAACACAAACAAAAAGACATACGGGAAGAAGGCGAAGAAAATGCAAAGGTTTTCGAAAACCGTTTTAGAACTGGGGGAGAGGAAAACGAGAGGTGAATGGTGAATAATGTAATGCAAGGGAGAAGAGTTTATGATGGGTACTTTGTATGGCTTGACTTGACGTAGATCTCCCCAGCAACGGCGCCAGAAATCCTTCTTGCTACCTCTTGAGCTTGCATTGGTTTTCCCTTGAAGAGGAAAGGGTGATGCAGCAGAGTAGCGTAAGTATTTCCCTCAGTTTTGAGAACCAAGCTATCAATCCAGTACGAGACGACACACAAGTCACCGAATAACTGCACAAACAATCAAGAACTTGCAACCAACGCGATAAAGGGGTTGTCAATCCCTTCACGGTCACTCAGAAAAGTGAGATCTGATAGAGATAGATAAACGGTAAAGTAAATATTTTTGGTATTTTTGGTTGTATAGATTGGAAAGTAAAGATTGCAAAATAGTAGATTGGAAACTAGCAAGATGTAAACGAGATTTAATAATATGGAAAAGAGACTCGGGGGCCATAGGTTTCACTAGTGGCTTCTCTCGAGATAGCATGTATTACGGTTGGTGAACAAATTACTGCCGAACAATTGATAGAAAAGCGCATAATTATGATGACATCTAAGGCAATGATCATGAACATAGGCATCACGTCTGTGTCAAGTAGACCGACTCCTGCCTGCATCTACTATTATTACTCCACACATCGACCGCTATCCAGCATGCATCTAGAGTATTAAGTTCATAAAGAATGGAGTAACACAATAAGCAAGATGACATCATGTAGAGGAATTAACTCAAGCAATATGATGAAAACCCCATCTTGTTATCCTCGATGGCAACAACACAATACGTGCCTTGCTGCCCCTACTATCACTGGGAAAGGACACCGTAGGATTGAACCCAAAGCTAGGCACTTCTCTCATGGTAAGAACGATCAATCTAGTAGGCCAAACTAAACCGATAATTCGAAGAGACTTGCAAAGATATCAAATCATGCATAAAAGAATTTAGAGAAGAACCAAATAATATTCATAGATAATCTTGATCATAAATCCACAATTCATCGGATCTCGGCAACACACCGCAAAAGAGTATTACATCAAATAGATGTTCAAGAACATCGAGGAGAACTTTGTATTGAGAATCAAAGAGAGAGAAGAAGCCATCTAGCTATTAACTATGGACGCAGAGGTCTGTGGTAAACTACTCACGCTTCATCGGAGAGGTAATGGTGTTGATGTAGAAGCCCCCCGTGATCGAATCCTCCTCCAGCAGATCGCCGAAAAAGGCCCCAAGATGGGATCTCACGGGTACAGAAGGTTGCGGCGGTGAAAAAGTGGTTTCATGGCTCCCCTGATGTTTTTAGGGTATAAGAGTATATATAGGCGAAGGAACTAGGTCAGGGGGCCCACGAGGGTGGGGGGCATGCCCACTCCCCCTGGGCGCGTCCTCCTGCCTCGTGGCCACCTCGTTGCCTCTACGACTGTAGGGTAACGTAGCAGAAATTCAAAATTTTCTACACATCACCAAGATCAATCTATGGAGAGACTAGCAAAGAGAGAGAGGGGAGTGCATCTTCATACCCTTGAAGATCGTGATGCGGAAGCGTTACAAGAACGCGATCGGTGGAGTCGTTCACGAAGCGATTCAGATAGCGGCCGAATCCGATCTAAGCACCGAAGAACGGTGCCTCCGCGTTCAACACACGTACAGCCCGGGGACTTCTCTTCCTTCTTGATCCAGCAAGGGGATAGGATAAGTTGAGGGAGAACTCCAACAATACGACGGCATGGTGGTGATGGAGCTCGTGGTTCTCCGGCAGGGCTTCGCCAAGCACTACGGAGGAGGAGGAGGTGTTGGAGGAGGGAGAGGGCTGCGCCAGGGGAAGGGTGTGGCTGCCCACTCTTTCCCTTACTATATATAGGGGGAAGGGAGGAGGGGGAGGATCCCTAGGGTTCCCTAGGGGAGGGGGAGGGGCCATAGGGGAAACCCTAGATGGGTTTGGGCGCCCCCACCCCCTAGGAAACTTGCCCGCCAAGCCGGGAGGGGCGGCTGCCCTAGGGGTGGCGCCCCCACCTCTCCTGGTTACGTGAGATGGGGTGGGAGGGGCGCTCAGCCCCTTAGTGGGCTGATGTGCCCTCTCCCCTTGGCCCATAAGGCCCCCCAACGCTTGCCCGGGCCTCCGAAACCCCTTTCGGACATGCTGGTCATCACCTGGTACCCCCGGAACAATTCCGGACTCCAATACCCTTCGTCCAATATACCGATCTTCACCTCCGGACCATTCCGGAGCTCCTCGTCATGTCCAGGATCTCATCCGGGACTCTGAACAACGTTCGGTAACCACATACTATTTCCCATAACAACTCTAGCATCACCGAACCTTAAGTGTGTAGACCCTACGGGTTCGGGAACCATGCAGACATGACCGAGACGTTCTCCGGTCAATAACCAATAGCGGGATCTGGATACCCATGTTGGCTCCCACATGTTCCACGATGATCTCATCGGATGAACCACGATGTCAAGGATTCAAGCAATCCCGTATGCAATTCCCTTTGTCAATTGGTATGTTACTTGCCCGAGATTCGATCATCGGTATCCCAATACCTCGTTCAATCTCGTTACCGGCAAGTCACTTTACTCATTCCGTAATGCATGATCTCGTGACTAACTACTTAGTCACATTGAGCTCATTATGATGATGCATTACCGAGTGGGCCCAGAGATACCTCTCCGTCATACGGAGTGATAAATCCCACTCTCGATTCGTGCCAACCCAACAGACACTTTCGGAGATACCTGTAGTGCACCTTTATAGCCACCCAGTTACGTTGTGACGTTTGGTACACCCAAAGTACTCCTACGGTATCAGGGAGTTACACAATCTCATGGTCTAAGGAAATGATACTTGACATTAGAAAAGCTTTAGCAAACGAACTACACGATCTTGTGCTATGCTTAGGATTGGGTCTTGTCCATCACATCATTCTCCTAATGATGTGATCCCGTTATCAATGACATCCAATGTCCATGGTCAGGAAACCATGACCATCTGTTGATCAACGAGCTAGTCAACTAGAGTCTCACTAGGGACATGTTGTGGTGTATGTATTCACACATGTATTGCGGTTTCCGGTCAATACAATTATAGCATGGATAATAGACAATTATCATGAACAAGGAAATACAATAATAACCATTTTATTATTGCCTCTAGGGCATATTTCCAACAGTCTCCCACTTGCACTAGAGTCAATAATCTAGTTCACATCACTATGTGATTGTAATGAATCAACACCCATGGGGTTTGATCATATCTCGCTTGTGAGAGAGGTTATTAGTCAACGGATCTGAACCTTTCAGATCCGTGTGTGCTTTGCAAATCTCTATGTCATCTCCTAGATGCAGCTACCATGCTCTATTTGGAGCTATTCCAAATAACTCTTCTACTATACGAATCCGGTTTACTACTCAGAATAATCCGGATTAGTGTCAAAGTTTGCATCGGCGTAACCCTTTACGACAAACTCTTTTACCACCTCCATAATCGAGAAAATTCCTTACTCCACTAGTTACTAAGGATAACCTTGACCGCTGTTCTGTGATCCATTCCTGGATCACACTTGTACCCCTTGACTGACTCATGGCAATGCACACTTCAGGTGCGGTACACAACATAGCATACTGTAGAGCCTACGTCTAAAGCATAGGGGACGACCTTCGTCCTTTCTCTCTTTTCTGCCGTGCTTAGGTCTTGAGTCTTTCTCAATATTCATACCTTATAACACAGCCAAGAATTCCTTCTTTGCCGATCTATTTTGAACTCCTTCAAAATCTTGTCACGGTATGTATTTATTTGAAAGTACTATTAAGCGTTTTTTATCTATCTTTATAGATCTTGATGCTCAATGTTCAAGTAGCTTAATCCATGTTTTCCATTGAAAAACACTTTTCAAATAACCCTATATGTTGTCCAGAAATTCTACATCATTTCTGATCAACAATATGTCAACAACATATACTCATCAGAAATTCTATAGTGCTCCCACTCACTTCTTTGGAAATACAAGTTTCTCATAAACTTTGTATAAACCCAAAATCTTTGATCATCTCATCAAAGCGTATATTCCAACTCCGAGATGCTTACTCCAATCTTAGAAGGATTGCAGGAGCTTTGCATACTTGTTAGCATCTTTCAGGATTGTCAAAACCTTCTGGTTTTATCACATACAACCTTTCCTCAAGAAAATCGTCGAGGAAACAATGTTTTGACATCCTATCTACAAGATTTCATAAATAATGCAGTAATTGCTAATATAATTCCAACAGACTCTTAGCATCGCTACGAGTGAGAAAGTCTCATCGTAGTCAACTCCTTGAACTTGTCGGAAAATATCTTAACGACAAGTCGAGCTTTCTTAATGGTGATACTTACCATCATTGTCCGTCTTCCTTTTAAAATCCATCTGCACCCAACAGCCTTACGGCCATCAAGTGGTTCTTCCAAAGTCTACACTTTGTTTTATACATGGATCCTCTCTCGGATTTTATGGCCTCGAGCCATTTGTCAGAATCTGGGCCCACCATCGCTTCTCCATAGCTCGTAGGTTTATTGTTGTCTAGCAACATGACCTCCAAGATAGGATTACCGTATCACTCTGAAGCAGTACACGTCCTTGTCGACCTACGAGGTTTGGTAGTGACTTGATCTGAAGTTTCATGATCTCTATCATCAGCTTCCACTTCAACTGTTGTAGGCGCTACAGGAACAACTTCCTGTGCCCTGCTACACATTGGTAGAAGTGACGGTTCAATAACCTCATCAAGTCTCCACCATCCTCCCACTCAATTCTTTCGAGAGAAACTTTTCCTCGAGAAAGGACCCGGTCCTAGAAACAATCCCTTTTGATTACGAATCTGAGACAGGAGGTATACCCAACTGTTTTTGGGTGTCCTATGAAGATGCATTTATCCGCTTTGGGTTTGTGCTTATCAGGCTAAAACTTTTCCACATACAGTCCCAAACTTTTAAGAAATGACAGCTTAGATTTATCTAAACCATAGTTCGTATGATGTCATCTCAACGGAATTACGTGGTGCCCTATTTGAAGTGAATGTGGTTGTCTCTAATGCCTAACCCATAAACGATAGTGGTAATTCGATAAGAGACATCATGGCATGCACCATATAAAATAGGGTGCAACTATGACGTTCGGACACACCATCACACCATGGTGTTCTAGGCGGTATTAGTTGTGAAACAATTTCCACAATGTCTTAATGTTGTACCAAACTTGTAACTCAGATATTCATCTCTATGATCATATCATAGACATTTTATACTCTTGTCACGACGATCTTCAACTTCACTCTGAAATTACTTGAATCTTTCAATAATTCAGACTTGTGTTTTATCAAGTAAATATACTCAGCATCTACTCAAATCATCTGTGAAGTAAGAACATAACAATATCCACTGCGTGCCTCGACACTCATTGCACAGCATACATCAAAGTGTATTACTTCCAACAAGTTGCTCTCTTGTTCCATCTTACTGAAAAACGAGGCTTTTCATTCATCTTGCCCATGTGGTATGATTTGCATGTCTCAAGTAATTTAAAATCAAGTGAGTCCAAACGATCCATCTGCATGGAGTTTCTTCATGCGAACACACCAATAGACATGGTTCACATGTCCCAAACTTTTCAAAAACGATTGAGTCCAAAGATCCATCAACATGGAGCTTCTTCATGTGTTTTATACCAATATGACTCAAATGGCAGTGCCACAAGCAGGTGGTACTATCGTTACTATCTTATATCTTTTGGCATGAACATGTGTATTACTACGATCGAGATTCAATAAACCATTCATTTTAGGTGCAAGACCATTGAAGGTATTATTCAAATGAACAGAGTAACCATTATTATCCTTAAATGAATAACCGTATTGCGATAGACATAATCCAATCATGTCCATGCTCAATGCAAACACCAAATAACAATTATTTAGGTTTAGCACCGATCCCGATGGTAGAGGGAGCGTGCGATGTTTGATCACATCAACCTTGGAAATACTTCCAACACCAATCGTCACCTCGCCTTTAGCTAGTCTCCGTTTGTTCCGTAGCCTTTTATTTCGAGTTACTAACACTTAGCAACCGAACCGGTATCTATTACCATGGTGCTACTAGGAGTACTAGTAAAGTACACATTAATATAATGTATATCAATATACTTCTGTCGACCTTGCCTGCCTTCTTATCTACCAAGTATCTAGGGTAATTCTGCTCCAGTGACCGTTCCCCTTATTACAGAAGCACTTAGTCTCGGGTTTGGGTTCAACCTTGGGTTCTTCACTAGAGCAGCAACTATTTTGCCGTTTCATGAAGTATCCCTTCTTGCCCTTGCCCTTCTTGAAATTAGTGGTTTCACTAACCATCAACAATTGATGCTCCTTCTTGATTTCTACTTTTGCGGTGTCAAACATCGCGAATAGCTCAAGGATCATCATATCTATCCCTGATCTATTATAGTTCATCACGAAGCTCTAGTAGCTTGGTGGCAGTGACTTTGGAGAAACGTCACTATCTCATCTGGAAGATTAACTCCCACTCGATTCAAGTGATTGTAATACCCAGACAATCTGAGCACATGCTCAATGATTGAGCTTTTCTCCCTTAGTTTGTAGGCTAAGAAACTCGTCGAAGGTCTTATACCTCTTGACGTGGGCACGATCCTGAAATCCCAATTTCATCCCTTGAAACATCTCATATGTTCCCGACATTTCAAAAACGTCTTCGACGCCACAATTCTAAATTGTTTAACATTATTGAACTATCATGTAGTCATCAAAACGTGTATGTCAGATGTTCGCAACATCCACAGACGATGTTCGAGGTTCAGCACACCGAGTGGTGCATTAAGGACATAAGCCTTCTGCGCAGCAATGAGGACAATCCTCATTTTACGGACCCAGTCCGCATAATTGCTACTATTAACTTTCAACTAAATTTTCTCTAGGAACATATCTAAAACAGTAGAACTAAAACGCGAGCTACGACATAATTTGCAAAGACCTTTTGACTATGTTCAGAATATTTAAGTTCATCTAATGAACTTCCACTCAGATAGACATCCCTCTAGTCATCTAAGTGATACATGATCCGAGTCAACTAGGCCGTGTCCGATCATCATGTGAGACAAACTAGTCATCATCGGTGAACATCTTCATGTTGATCGTATCTACTATATGACTCATGTTTGACCTTTCGGTCTCTTGTGTTCCGAGGACATGTCTGTACATGCTAGGCTCGTCAAGTCAACCTAAGTGTTTCGCGTGTGTAAATCTGTCTTACACCCGTTGTATGCGAACGTTAGAATCTATCACACCCGATCATCACGTGGTGCTTCGAAACAACGAACTTCCGCAACGGTGCATAGTTAGGGGGAACACTTGCTTGAAATTTTAGTGAGGGATCATCTTATTTATGCTACCGTCGTTCTAAGCAAATAAGATGTAAACATGACAAACATCACATGCAAATCATAAAATGACATGATATGGCCATCATCATCTTGCGCCTTTGATCTCCATCTTTGAGGCGCGGCATGATCACCTTCGGCACCGGCATGACACCATGATCTCCATCATCGTGTCTCCATGAAGTTGTCTCGTCAACTATTACTTCTACTATTATGGCTAACGGTTAGCAATAAAGTAAAGTAATTACATGGCGTTGTTCAAGGACATGCAGGTCATACAATAAATTAAGACAACTCCTATGGCTCCTGCCGGTTGTCATACTCATCGACATGCAAGTCGTGATTCCTATTACAAGAACAAGATCAATCTCATACATCACATATCATTCATCACATTCTTTTTGTCCATATCACATCACGCGGCATATGCTGCAAAAACAAGTTAGACGTCCTCTAATTGTTGTTGCAAGTTTCTTTTACGTGGCTTCTATAGGTTTCTAGCAAGAACGTTTCTTACCTACGCCAAAACCACAACGTGATATGCCAATTGCTATTTACCCTTCATAAGGACCCTTTTCATCGAATCCGATCCAACTAAAGTGGGAGAGACTGGCACCCGCTAGCCACCTTATGCAACAAGTGCATGTCGGTCGGTGGAACCTGTCTCACGTAAGTCTACGTGTAAGGTCGGTCCGGGCCGCTTCATCCCACAATATCATTGAAACAAGATAGGACTAGTAACAGTAAGCATATTGAACAAAATCAACGCCCACAACAACTTGTGTTCTACTCGTGCATAGAATCTACACAATAGACCAAGCTCTGAACCACTGTTGGGTAATGTAGCAGAAATTCAAAAAAATTCTACGCATCACCAAGATCAATCTATGGAGAGACTAGCAACGAGAGAGAGGGGAGTGCATCTTCATACCCTTGAAGATCGCGATGCGGAAGTGTTACAAGAACGCGGTCGGTGGAGTCGTTCACGAAGCGATTCAGATCGCGGCCGAATCCGATCTAAGCACCGAACAACGGTGCCTCCGCGTTCAACACACGTACAGCCCGGGGACGTCTCCTCCTTCTTGATCCAGCAAGGGAAGAGGAGAACTTGAGGGAGAACTCCGACAACACGACGGCATGGTGGTGATGGAGCTCGTGGTTCTCTGGCAGGGCTTCGCGAAGCACTATGGAGGAGGAGGAGGTGTTGGAGGAGGGAGAGGGCTGCGCCAGGGGAAGGGTGTGGCTGCCCTCTCTCTCCCTCACTATATATAGGGGGAAGGGAGGAGGGGGAGGCGCCCTAGGGTTCCCTAGGGGAGGGGCGGCGGCCACAGGGGAAACCCTAGATGGGTTTGGGCGCCCCCACCCCCTAGGAAACTTGCCCCCCAAGCCGGGAGGGGCGGCTGCCCTAGGGGTGGCGCCCCCACCTCTCCTGGTTACGTGAGATGGGGTGGGAGGGGCGCTCAGCCCCTTAGTGGGTTGATGTGCCCTCTCCCCTTGGCCCATAAGCCCCCCCAACGCTTGTCGGGGCCTCCGAAACCCCTTTCAGACACACTGGTCATCACCTGGTACCCCCGGAACAATTCCGGACTCCAATACCCTTCGTCCAATATACCGATCTTCACCTCCGGACCATTCCGGAGCTCCTTGTCATGTCCGGGATCTCATCCGGGACTCTGAACAACCTTCGGTAACCACATACTATTTCCCATAACAACTCTAGCGTCACTGAACCTTAAGTGTGTAGACCCTACAGGTTTGGGAACCATGCAGACATGACCGAGACGTTCTCCGGTCAATAACCAATAGCGGGATCTGGATACCCATGTTGGCTCCCACATGTTCCACGATGATCTCATCGGATGAACCACGATGTCAAGGATTCAAGCAATCCCGTATGCAATTCCCTTTGTCAATCGGTATGTTACTTGCCCGAGATTTGATCGTCGGTATCCCAATACCTCGTTCAATCTCGTTACTGGCAAGTCACTTTACTCATTCCGTAATGCATGATCCCATGACTAACTACTTAGTGACATTGAGCTCATTATGATGATGCATTACCGAGTGGGCCCAGAGATACCTCTCCGTCATACGGAGTGATAAATCCCACTCTCGATTCGTGCCAACCCAGCAGGCACTTTCGGAGATACCTGTAGTGCACCTTTATAGCCACCTAGTTACGTTGTGACGTTTGGTACATCCAAAGTACTCCTATGGTATCAGGGAGTTACACAATCTCATGGTCTAAGGAAATGATACTTGACATTAGAAAAGCTTTAGCAAACGAACTACACGATCTTGTGCTATGCTTAGGATTGGGTCTTGTCCATCACATCATTCTCCTAATGATGTGATCCCGTTATCAATGACATCCAATGTCCATGGTCAGGAAACCATGACCATCTGTTGATCAACGAGCTAGTCAACTAGAGGCTCATTAGGGACATGTTGTGGTCTATGTATTCACACATGTATTGTGGTTTCCGGTCAATACATTTATAGCATGAATAATAGACAATTATCATGAACAAGGAAATACAATAATAACCATTTTATTATTGCCTCTAGGCATATTTCCAACAACGACTGCATCTCCAAGTCTTCTGGTTTGCTTTTGGTCCAAGAAAGATCATCACGAAGGTTTCATTCCGTTTGGACTCCGTTTGGTATTACTTTCAGCAAAACTCTAAAATAGGCACAAAAAAACAGAAACTGGCACTGGGCCCTCGGTTAATAGGTTAGTTCCAATAATAATATAAAAGAGCGTATTAAAGCCTATTAAACATCCAAAACAGATAATATAATAGCATGGAACAATAAAAAATTATAGATACGTTGGAGACGTATCAAGGTGACTACACCCAAAATTCTAATGTATCAGGCGACAACTAAATAGATAGGCCAGGATAATCGGTTCATCATATTAGATCTTGACTCCTTAGATCCAGTGATGGGCATTTTATGGAAGAAGAATGTCGATCACATGTTCCAAGGACCTCAAAGAGGGGACAATGGATACGCAAGAGAAGAAGGGGAAGCTATACTCGTCGACAACATGTAATGTGTACATGTCACCAGTTAAATGCTTTTATTCGTGCAACTTATCGAAACTACGTGCATGTTTACTTGATTTGCTAAACTTGTAAATTTACAATTGAAGTGTTTGAATGAGGAAAAAAAGTTAAGGCTAGAATTTGACTACTATGAGCATGAGCGTTATCTGATTAGCCTCCAAATGCATATGAAGCGTGTTTCATGTATATTATGATAACTACAGACATGACATTATAAAGTTGTTTTAAGGGAAGTACGGAAAGAGTGATAAGTCAACGCAAGAGGAAAAAACCGTAAATAAACTAAGAGCTATCCCCCCTCCCCCCCCCCCCAAGTAAAATGCTTTTTTTTGCGCATTCTAGACAACTAATTTCATCATTAACAACTCTGTTGTAAAAAAAGGGAACACAGACTGTAAATAAAATTAGAATACACCATGAAAACATGCTCTTTCAACTATGTTAAATAATTAACACAATCATTTTTTGTTAAAAATTAACACCATCATTAATAAATAAAGAGAAAAAACAAAGAGTAAATAAATTTGGAAAAAATACCAGGTAAACACACACCCTTTCAATTATTTTTGGGTAATTAACAACTCAGTTGGCAATAAGAGAGAAAGAGAGAGAGAGAGAGAGGCAAATCAAATAATAAGAAGATTCCCCCGAAAAAGAGGAAAATACCATGTAAAAACTTTGGCGTCGCCTGATTTGAACCGGGGATCCTCAGCGTGTTAAACTGATGTGCTAACCAACTACACCACGACACCGTTTATGTTTCTACTGTTACTTAATATTTTTATTACTAAAACATTTAGTTGGCTGATTATGACGTCATCCAGAGATTCCCCGGCTGGCTGATCATGCAACGAGGCAGGCATACACACACAGGGGGGGGCGATGCGCATAGCCCCCCTGGTCTTGATCGAAAACCATAAACCGTAAATCTTCTGTAGTACTACCTCCGTCCGGGTTTATTGGGCCTCTAAGCCAAAGCAGCGAAACCAAGAGACATTTGATTTATTTCGCAGTAACTACATGCCGTCCCTCGAAACACGGCGAGCAGCTCGGCTTCTCACGCTGCTCTCTTTCCCATGCCTGCATGCACCAATCACTTCTCAATCCCAGCTCTCGCTTGCATGCATGCATGCCTAGTGCAATTAGCGTGGCATTAAAGCTCCTGCTTTTTAGATGTTCCAGGGTTGTTTTCTAGACGGGGGCCTTATAAATCCGGACTATACTCTGTGGCTTACGGGCCCAATAAACCCGGACGGAGGGAGTACCCCGTACGAAAAAACGTAGGGTCAATGACATTTTCCTTTATTTAGTGGAGGTGCTAAAACAAGGCTAGCCAATTCTGAGGTCCACTTCACTTTACTAAGTCTACCTTCCAAGCTAACATGAGCTGATTCTGCCTATCATTAGGCCTATAAAAGCATGTCAAATCCTAAGGCTAGGCTACTAACTAGGTCGATCACGATGGTTTATTCTTCCCTTAAAACAAAGCGCACAGTACAGTTTATTTTATAATAAAAAGAAAATGCTGTTTACATCAGACAAACATCACTACACAGAACCAAACCCTGCTATTTGACTGGTAGCTGGGCTAATTCGGCATGGAGATCAAGTGCCCAAGGCACGTTATTGGCAGGGCAGTAGTAGTATAAGAGAAGCACGCACGTGTGGCCCGTCACGGCGAACTGCCGGCAGCCGGCGGGTTCCCATTTCTCGAGGTGATACATCGCGGTCTCACGGCAGGAATCATCATCGGTTCAGAAGCCCCTTTTCTGTCCCGTCGAAGCGTCTCCGGCGAAGTGCTCCGGTTGGTGATATCATCCCAGTTTGAGGCAAAACGGCAAAAAATGCGGTTGGATTTGATGTAATACTCCCTCCGTTCCTAAATATAAGTCTTTGGAGAGATTTCATTATGGACCACATACAGAATAAAATAAATGAATCTATACTCTAAAATGCATCTAGATACATCCGTATTTGGTCCATAGTGAAATCTCTACAAAGACTTATATTTAGAAACGGAGGGAGTAGTTGTGAGGCCAACCAACGACCGACGGAAAGGTTCCGTAGTAGCATTATTCTGCAGTGGCAATTTTAAATTTTGCCTTGGTTTCTGTTTGTTCTTGGATATACTAGTACATATACATGCAATGCAATTCATGCATGGAGCAGGCTGCAAAGATTGGTGCCGACGCATTAAACAACCGCAGCTGCATAGCAAGTTGCACGCTTGGACACTGACTACGCAACAGATGTTCAGAAAATACGTGTTTATTTGGATACGGTACGGAGAGACAGAAGACATGATTGGAATTGGTTAATGGCTGATATGACGGTCAATAAACTGGACGACATGTCCACTTCCCATTTTTTCCTTTTAGCTTGAGAATATTGACTTATGTCCATTCAATACAATTCAATTGCCTGTGCAGGCGGTTGCAAATGGCAACACTCCTACCCCTACTGAGCACCTACTCCGGGGACCCCATAAATATGATCTTCATTCTTTAAATTTCCTTTCTTTCTTTCAATTATGGAAAAGGGAATATCAATTATGGAACAAGGAGTATCTTCAATATGAGAATATCCCATCAACGCTTTATCAACTCTTCTGAAAGAGTTGAGAGGTCATGCCCGTCATGATATGCTGAATAAATTGTTTCATGTCATATTTTAGAGCAACTCCAACGCGTCGATCCATTTCATCCGCACGCTTCCGTTTAGATTGATGCGGACAGAAAAGTCGGCCCAACGCGCCGACTCAAACGGACGCGTGTCCGTTTTTTGTCCGCCAGCTGACCCATTCTCGACCCATTTTTGAGCCGGGTTTGCGTTGGCGCGGACACGAGACACACACGCGCGCCCGCCTACTCCTCCCCCTGGCCCGCTGGTCAGTGGCACATTGGCCATCCTCTCCTATTCCAGCAGCAAACCCTCGCCCGCCTCCTTCGTCGCTGCCGCCGCGCCCATTTTCCGGTGACTCTGCCAGCTGTCGGCGCCGCAACATCCCCTCTGCAACACCACCACCTCCCACGTCGCCCGGCACCGCCGTCTTGCCACTAGGGGAACCGAAAGCTTCCCACCCCGCTCCCCTGACACAGCCGCGACCACGACCAAGAAACCGCCTCGTCGCCCCGGCCAGATCCTCACCGGCATGCTCGTCGGACATAGGCACGCTCGTCGGACGCCGCCAGGGCAGCTAGCTGGTCCGAGGGCGGCGCGACTCCCTTCGTTGTCCGTCTCCTTCGTCGACGCCCGCAAGTTGTTTGACAGTTTGCCAAGGTACAAAATGAACTCCGCCGACGAGTTCTTTTTTCACAATTTCCTTTGCCACTCCGACGATTCCTCGTCCGATGATGACGAGGAGATCTTGGCTGCCGTGTTGGTCCATCACCACCTCAATAGCCAGGCCCGACGTTCCGTGGCTCCATTCCGGGCCACCTTCCAGCGTTGAATCGCAACCGAGAGAGCGAGCATTTCCTTCTTTGGAAGAACTACTTTGACATAACAAACCCGTTGTTCAAACATCAGAAATTCCGCCGCCGTTTCTGTATGAGTAGGCACCTTTTCAACCGTATTAAAGAGGGGGTGGTCGGCTATGATGACTATTTCGATTGCAAAGAGGATGCCGTTGGAAAGATTGGTTTCTCCTCTTATCAAAAATGCATTGCCGCCATCCGAATGCTTGCATACGGAGTGCCCGGTGATCTCATTGACGAGTACGTCCGTATGAGCGAGTCTACATGCCTAGACTCCATGTATAGGTTCTGCAAGACTGTTATTGCTGTGTTTGGCCCTGAGTACTTGAGAGAGCCGACTCCTGAAGATACAGCCCGTTTGTTGGCGATGAATGCCAGCAGGGCTTCCCAGGGATGCTTGGCAGTATAGACTGGATGCACTAGGAGTGAAAGAACTGCCCTTCTACTTGGCAAGGGCAGTATAAGGGCCATGTCAGGGCTTGCGCTGTCATACTTGAGGTTGTGGCATCTCAAGATCTCTGGATCTGGCACTCTTTCTTTGGCATGGCTGGATCACACAATGATATCAACGTGCTTCAGCGCTCTCCGGTGTTTGCTAGGCTTGCCGAAGGCAACAGCCCACCAACGAAGTTTACTATCAACGACCACAACTACGACAAAGGATACTACTTGGGTGACGGTATCTATCCTCAGTGGACCGCTATTGTGAAGACAATCCCCAACCCTGTCTAAGAGAAGAGGAAAAGATTTGCCCAAGAGCAAGAGAGTGTTAGGAAGGACGTCAAGTGTGCCTTTGGTGTTTTGCAATCTCGATGTGGCATCGTTTGGTATCCTGCTAATACTTGGAGCACGCAGAAACTAAGGGAGGTGATAACTGCTTGTGTGATCATGCACAATATGATCGTAGAAGATGAGCGCCCGAAACGTCTGTACGATCAAGGGTTTCAGTTTCAGGGTGAGAATGTTGTGCCTGAGCATGGAGGAGCGGCAACGTTGAACAATTCACCCAATTTCATCATGACATGCATGATTGTGAAACTCACATGCAACTGCAAAATGATTTGGTTGAGCATATGTGGGCTCATGTTGGCAACCAATAGATGTATCTTTTTTATTCGGCTTGCAAAACTATGTGAGACATTTTTCTTTTATTCGGCTTGTAAAACTATGCTATTTATTTGGTTGTGGACTATGTGTTTGTTTGTGAAATAATGCAAAAGTTGTGTGCGAGATAATGCAAATTTAGTGCTATTTGATGAAAAAGGGCAGCCAGCCGGTCACTTCGGCACATATGGGCCGGCCCGTTAGGCGCACCACCGACCCAAATCTCAAACAGGGCGGACGCCGGACGGGCGGCCGACCCAAACGGACAAAAGCGCCGTCCGTTTGGGTCGGCGCGTTGGAGTTGCTCTTACAACACAATATCTACATGTCAATCGCCCGACTTTCCAATTTTGGGTCAATCGATTTTGGTTGAAGGAAGAAACAAGCACGGGGAGGAAGAAACTCGCCGGAGGGGAAGAAGAAGGTCGCTGGACAGGCTACCCCAATATCTATCTTAGGGTTTTGCATGAGGGCGGTGGTGGTGGGTCGGTGGTGTGGCTTCGCTGGAGAAAAGCTCGTCGCGGGGGGCCTAGAGGGATGGCCGAGGGCGGCAGAAGCACGACGATGGGCTGCCGTTGAGGGGAGGGCAGGGCGGCCGGGCTGGCGCGGGAGTGCCACTGGCCGCGGTGGCTGAGGACGGCGGCTAGGCCGGTGGTACATGCGGCGATTACAGGGAAGAAGATGAACAGGAGATCTGGCTGGAGGTTGAAGAAATCAATCTGCCGTTCATTCCAAATCTGACGGCTGAAAACTGATCGACTGACCCAAATCAAATTTTCAGTCAACTTTCCCCTAACCAATCCCATTTTACAATTCAACCAAGACAAAACCATCAAATGTAAAGAAAGCTGATGGCCTGTGGAGGCGGTTGCAAGTAGCAACACTCCTACCCCTGCAGAGTACCTACTCCTGGTCCTGGGACGCCATATATACTGTCTTTCATTCTTCTATTATATGAAGTTTCTTTCAATTATGGGAAAATGACTTTCAATAATAGGAAAAAGGAACATCTTCAAATCATTCTCCTTTCAATTATGGAACAAGGAGTATCTTCAATATGAGAGTATCACATCAAAACTCATGAAGAGTTGACGGGTCATGCTCGTCATGATACACTGAATAAAATAGTTTCATGTCATATTATACAATTGCAGGAAGACAAAAGCAGAATCCAAGAGTCTGATGTCATCATAACCATCAAATGAAACGAAAATTAGTGAGTGCCACATGGACGCGAGGGGACATCATTCAGTTGGCAAACTCAAGGAGAGATCTAGCATCACTGAATCAGTCATCTGAGCTGAATTGTCATGTACTCATGTGGCAACAATACATTCAGCAGCCTTTTTTTTACAGATTTAATTAGCGCCCACGGTTCATCAGTCAATTTTGGAGATCTTAATCCCACATTGTGGATGCAAACAAGCTGCACTATCTTCTACAAAATTACTTGGTTGCACGGTGTTAGTACTTACCACTGGAAAAATTTGGACACAACTACTGTTCTACACAGCAACAGTTTGCAATAAGCCTCAGATACTGAACTCTCTCCTGTTCTTCTCTTTGATTTCATCCGGCTTGAGTACATGCATGAGAATTGTCATAACAATCTTCATGATCTCTTCTTCAGCATATGACGTGGTAAACCGGACTGCAAAGTGCAGATATTGTTAGAAAGTGTGTGACGATGTCAGAACCTTACTGATTCAGCAAATCAGTGCGCTAGACATGCCACAATTCTTACATATGCAGGCCTAATCCATCAAAAGGCATGCTGTTCATTCATTAGTAGTATATGACCACAGGGAACAGTAAGTCTTAACTGAAGAAGATGTCAACAAAAATGTCTTAACTGAAGAAAGTAGAAACATTTCGGTGCTCATGGTTTCACTCGAGATAAAAATCACAAAGAACACACAATCTATTAAGGAAGTTATTTGTTGGACGATGCAAAAGTAAAGTGAGGCACGCTGCTAATGGCTTACCCCACGGAAGGATTGGAAACTCCCATGTCTGCTTAGGAACTGACATAACATACGCAGTAACCTTAAGAGAATAGAGACAGACAATATTAGACACAACATTGTCACACCTCTATCTAGCATCTTTTCAATGTCAGTGGGAATGCTACATTCAGGGAACATACAAGAGTTAAAGCAGCAAGTGGACAGGGAAAGTCGAAAAGCCATGAGGTATCTTCGGTCTCATAAAGAACATCCAAAATTTCCATGCACACATCCATACTTAAAAGATCACCCAACTTTGATATTTCCCTGTCAGTGAAGAAGAAAATAAGCAGCATGTTAGTTGAAATTCTATACTTACGTTTCACATGTACTGATAAATCTAGAACAATAAGAACATATGAGCATCATATGTTCATGGTCTAATACTTTCTACACATCAGCATAATTATTGTAGTGCTAAGCACTAACAGTTTAACTGGTGGGATTGGTAAAACAGATGGTGGTGTGCTACAGTATGTGTGCACTAAGTAAAAACTTACAAAGAGTCAAGTGGACTACTCAAGGGGGAGTGAGAAACTGAATGCAACAGATTCTAATTCTAGTGACTAATTACTGCACATGCCTAGTGTGTGGTACTATGGTTTCTCATATAATGCATTCCCCAATATAAATGGATGTGTACCTTACAGAACTTCAGAGTTACAAGATGATACATGTTCACCACTAACTAGCATAATTCAGTAGGTATATAGCAGTTCTAAAGGCTCTAGCAATTGCTCCTAATGGAAGTATTACAATTGGAGTATTGGTAGTATTGGTCAGTGATTAGCGAATGAATTAAGCAATTTGATGAACCTGAACTGAATGAGAAGCTCCTCCAGGTATATGAAAGCAATGTTGGAACACCCAACATTATAATCCACTACCTACAGACCACTCAAAAAACAACAATTTCATAGTGTGGGAAGACGAAAGCAATACAAAGCAAACATTCCAGCGCTAGCCAAGAGGCTTTACCTCCATGAACACCAGCTCCTGCGGCATTACAACAAACACATTGAGTCCGCATAATCAGGAGCCGAAATGAAAGAGAACAATGCACCATGAACTCACAGCATCCGCGAAATCACGGCATGTGAAATGCTGGTCGGCGATGATGCGGTCGCTGAGCGCCTTGAGGCTCTTCACAGACAGTGGCCTCATCTCATGGATCTGAACAGAAAATAGCATGAAAAGGAAGGTAATGATGCTCCTCCCATGCCATGGCATGCACACAGAGTTTGCTGAGGTTCTCACAGTATCACCTTGCTGGCGATCCACACCGCGACGAGCGCGAAGAGCTCCAGGTTGCTGTCCCCGAGGGGCTCGATCAGCCACAACCTGACGGCCCGTTCACTTCGTGCGCCGCAGAACCCCATCTTCCTGCCACGATGAACATGTCAGGAAGAAAAAACTCGCCCAAACCAAAACTAGAAATTGTGTCTGGGAGATCGACCGCCGTCACCTCGGAAGCGCGGGGAGGAAGCACCCATCGAAGAACGAGAGCGCGGAGTACTTGACGATGGGCCGGAGGTCGAGCCGCTACAAGCAAATCACGGATGGCGGCGGGTGAGACTGAGTTTGGTCGGGGTCGCGGACGGAGGGAGATGAATGCTTACGTTGGAGGCGTGGAGCAGGAACTGGAGGAGGTGGCTCCGGCGGGAGGAACCAGGCCACGCGCTTGCCGCCGCCGCCGCGTCCTCCCCCTCCACCATTTCCATGGTGGTGCGAGTCGGGGCCGGCAGTGACAAACCCCTTTCTTTTCGTTTTTTTCCTTTTCAGTTTGCTTTCTGTTTTTCGAACCGGGCTTTTCCCCTTTCCATTACTTTCATAACGGAAATACAATGTCTCAGGAACTGAAACCAGCAAGGCTAGAGAGAAAGAGGAAAAGCGAGTTCGGGGCAACACCAGGAAACCCACTATCTACGCCTGTCATCAGGAACAACAGATCATGGGGCGAAAACCTGGTGTCACCCAAAACCGCAGTAAGGAACACCTACGGAAAGTATCACAAGTCTTACAAACACCATCATCAGACGCCAGGCCACATCAGCCATAACAAAAGCATCCCAAATGAACTACCAGAACCCTCATAGCAAGGACTAAAGAGCACCACCCAGGTCATCCATCCTGGTCTCCAGGATGTATCGACGGCTTTTCTTCCGCAACAAAAACGCCAGAAGCTTACTGAACAGGATCCGCAGCATCTTCTTCCTCAGTTCCCATCACGTCCATCCCTAGCTGGAGCTGGGGGATCGCAAAGCATCATCATCTGTGTTGTGTTCTCCCTCAGCATCTCCGCTCCTTTTTTCACCATCTCTCCTATCTCTGCTTTCTGGAGACCTCCCCAGTACATCAAAAAGGCACAAGCTGTAAATACAATCTCAAATGGAGAGTTAATCCATTTGAGTTCGAAAGTGGCTCGGTTCCTGGCCAGCCAAATAGCCCAACATATAGCAGCCAAGCCAACAGTGTATAATTTGTCCAGCCCAGGTAAGAAGTTGTACATCCACGCATAATATTGCCAGACAGAGTTAGGGCAGCAATCAGTTCCAAGCAAGGAACCTACGGTTCTCCACACCACCCTAGAAATAGGGCACAAAAAAAACAAGTGCTGAGTTGTTTCTAATTGGTCACAGAAAGAACAGCAAGGATCCCCCGGCCATAATCTATTTTTCATGTTGTCCCTGGTCAGGATGGCATTCTGTGCCATCTGCCACAAGAAGATCTGAATTTTAAGAGGAAGCTTTGCATCCCAAATCCATTCAAATTTAGATCCTGCTATATCTCTTTCTAGCCATGTGTACATGGACTTTGTAGTAGGGATGAAAATGGAGTGGAAACTTTCCATTTTTTCAGAGGAAAAACGGAAACGGAGAGGAAATATGAAAACGGAAACGGAAATTTGCAAAACGGAAGTGGAAATGGAATTTTTTTATGCGGAAACGGAAACAAAAACGGAACGGTATTTTCTGGTGGAACATGCATGGAAATGGAACTTTCCGTTTCCGTGAATATGGAATTTCCATGAATATTAAACAACTATGGAACTTTGTGGTAGTAGGAGTTGGACCTATAGTTGTTTTGTAGCCCAACCACCAAAGAGAACGCAATGACACAATTAGTAGAATGGATCTAAGGCACAACTCCTACTACCACACATGTACTCAGCTTGACCCTATACGCAATTGTCCGGTACTACTACAATACTATGCTAAGTTGCTAACATAATGATATTATTTTGTAGCCATGTTAACAACTCATTAAATTTGTTTGATTTTGTGTGTATTTCTCTATGATTCAAGTGGTTTTTAAGTTCCGATCAATGCTTGTTTCTGTTTCCGTATCCGCTTTGTATTCGCTCCGTGTCCGTTTCCGGTAGTATGTGTTTCCATATTCATTTCCGGGGTTTCTGTATTCGTTTCCGCTTCTGCAAAGAAATGTGAAAACAAATATGATAGCACTCAGTTCTGTCCGTTTCCGCTCCATTTTCATCCCTACTTTGTAGTATATTTGCCCGAACGGTCCAGTTTCCAATAAACCTCATCTGGCCCATCACTTTGCTTAAGATTTAACATCTCTTTATTCATTTCCTCCCATTGTTTCGTCATCTCAGGAGACATCCTCCTCCTAAAAGAGGAGATCTGATCAAGGCATTTAAATTTGTCAACAATACAATTTTGGTCAATACAAGTCTCAAAGAGCAGTGGGAATCTGTCTTTAAAAGGGATTTTATCCTCCAGGCTATCAAGCCAGAGTCTAGCCACACCTCCCCAGTTCAAATTAATACCTCTACCCAGCATATAAAGGTCTTTCACTTTCAGAAGTGATTTCCAGCAAGGCGAGTCACTGGCTTTGTGTTTTACCATAGCAACCGAAGTTTTCTTTAGGTATTTTGCCTTAACTATGTCTTGCCAGAGCCCTTTATTTTTCTCAAGCTTCCACCACCATCTCACTAAAAGACTAATATTCTGTTTCCTCAAGTCTTTAACACCCAAACCCTCTTTCTTTTTGGATCGACATATACGGCTCCATTTAACCATATGGTAGCCTCTCTTTTTCCCTTTGATATGCCAGAAAAATTTTCTTCTGGGTTTGTCCCACTTCTCCAAGGTAGTCTTGTTCAAAAGAAACATAGACATGTAAAAAGTAGGAATATGAGACAGCACGGAGTTCACTTTGATCAGCCTCCCCCCATGGATAGAACTTCACTAATCCAGTTTTCACAATGATCGATGAATTTGTCATCTACAAAGATCCAATCACTACACTTCAAACCAGCATAGCTCACAGGCATGCCTAGGTATTTGATAGGGAAGTCACCTATCTGGCAATTAAACATCTCAGCATAATTTTGCATAGTAGTATCATCAACACGAATCGAAAAGATTTCACTTTTCATAAAATTGATTTTCAACCCAGACATGACTTCAAAAAGATATAACAGCAGCTTAATATTAAGAGCATTCCTAGGATTATCCTTGAAGCATAGGATCGTGTCATCCGCATATTGCAAGATAGCCACCCCATTGGGGATCAAATCAGATGCTAACTGAGGGAGTCCTGGATTAGGGGGTGTCCGGATGGCCGGACTATGACCTTTGGCCGGACTCCCGGACTATGAAGATACAAGATTGAAGACTTCGTCCCGTGTCCAGATGGGACTTTCCTTGGCGTGGAAGGCAAGCTTGGCGATACGATATGTAGATCTCCTCCCATTGTAACCGACTTTGTGTAACCCTAGCCCTCCCCGGTGTCTATATAAACCAGAAAGTTTTAGTCCGTAGGACGAACAACAATCATACCATAGGCTAGCTTCTAGGGTTTAGCCTCTCTAATCTCATGGTAGATCAACTCTTGTACTACCCATATCATCAATATTAATCAAGTAGGAGTAGGGTTTTACCTCCATCGAGAGGGCCCGAACCTGGGTAAAAACATTGTGTCCCTTGTCTCCTGTTACCATCCGCCTAGATGCACAGTTCGGGACCCCCTACCCGAGATCCGCCGGTTTTGACACCGGCATTGGTGCTTTCATTGAGAGTTCCTATGTGTCGTCACCTTCAGGAAGGATGCCGCACCCCGTCTTTAAAGACGGTGCTGTTACTAAAGGAGCTTTGGCTGTCGGCCAAACTCTCCGGCTAGGCGGTTTTCTAATGACCGCCTGTTCGGTCGTTGCGCCGACGATGACTTCTCGGGTCATCGAAAGCAATCTCCACGTCAACTCTGAACTTGCCGAGCAGTTAGATCCGATGGAGCTCTCTTCCTTAAACAAGCTCTTGGATCGCATCGCCGCCCTTGGAGTCGCTACAGACTATGATCAGATTGGGCTTAAACCCGATCCAAGAGAAATTGACTCTCCCCAGGTCACCCACCACGTCGAAGTGGTGGAGGAACAATGTGGCGAATCTTCACCCATCCTAAGGACCAGATGTGTCTAGATTCCTGATCCCTCCAAGCCGGACACCCACGGAGGGGAGGACGTCACTCAAGCCCTAAACCTAAAGTCAGGCAGCGGGCCTGATTCATTGGATACCGTCCAAGAACCCAAGCTTCCGAGTTCGGAAATTTCTTGGCCCCAGAATCTCAGATTGGGCGAGGTACCGGATTTAACTCCACCCGCCCACCCAAATATAAGGGATCTATCCCAAATTCAGCAAGAGCCCAGAGAAACAGTACACCATTACTGGGCCAGATTCCTCCTGGTTATGAACAGGATAAAGGACTGCCGCGAGGGGGATGCAATTTCATTCTTATGCAACAACTGCACGGACATCGGAATCCTCAACGCCATAAGTCGCCGTGAAATTACACGCTTCGCCGACTTGGCATCCATACTACGAAAGTACTGTGCGACAGAAAGCATTCAGAAAACCGAAACAAAATTCTGGGACAACCCGACCCTGAATACAATCCCAGTCCGAAACAAAAGGGCGCATTATCGCCAGGCACCTGGGCCAAACAACAAAAAACAAAAACCCTCTATACGGTATGGAACCGTACTGGAGGGATGGCTCAATGGACCCTGTAAAATTCATAGTACAGAGGGCGCCACACCAACTCATAGCCTTAGAGCATGTTGGATATTGCGGCAGGTGGCCAGAAGTGGCGAGGAGCTTCTAACTCCAGAATCCGCAGAGCACCACCCCAGGAACGCCAGTACGGTACCAACAGTCTTCGAGACTTTCGCATCAAACAATGCAAGGAAACGAATGCTCCGCAGCCTTACCGAAGTCTACCAGGTAGCGACAATAAACCCATGGAGTGACACGGCTATTACCTTTAATGCCAGTGACGAACCTAAATTCCGGACAGCCCGAGCACCAACCGCACTGGTCCTCAGTCCGATAGTGGACGGCTTTCGGCTTACCAAGGTACTCATGAACGGTGGCAGCAGATTGAACCTCATTTATGAGGAAACCCTACGAAGAATGAAAATAGACTGGAGCCGCATTGAGCGAAGCAACACAATCTTTAGAGGAATAATCCCCAGTCGGGAAGCGTGCTGTACAGGAAAAATCACACTGGACGTGGTGTTCGGCACGCCGGATAATTACAGATCCGAGGAGGTCACATTTCAAGTGGCCCCGTTCAGCAGCGGATACCACGCTCTGTTAGGGTGAGAGGCATTCACAATTTTTCAAGCTATACCCCATTACAGGTACATGAAGCTCAAAATGCCCGGACCCAACGAAATCATCACTCTTGCTAGCGATCCGGACATAGCGCTCCGCACCAAAAACAAGACAGCCGCACTGGCCCTTGAGGCATTATCCGAAGCCCTAGCGGCCGAGGAACTAACTGCGTTGCGCTCCACGGTGGACAGGGACGACATGATACTCGACAAAAGATCCAAGTCCACCTCCTTCAAGCCGGCAGACGAAATAGTCAAGTTCCAAGTCCATCCAACGGACACTACAAAAACGGCCTCCATCGGGGCACAACTAAACCCTGATGTAGACGCCGCACTAAGAGAATTCCTACGAGAAAATTGGGACATTTTTGCCTGGCACCCCTCAGACATGCCAGGAATCCCACGCAGGCTGGCCGAGCACAGCCCGAACATCCTAAAAGGATTCAAGCCTGTTAAGCAGGCTCTTCGGTGTTTCTCCGAACCTAAGAGACAAGCCATGGGAGAGGATCTAGCCAAACTATTGGAAGCCGGATTCATTAGAGATATAAAACATCCGGACTGGCTAGCAAACCTAGTGATGGTACCAGAGAAGGACAAATACTGGCGCTTATGCATCGATTTCAAAGACCTCAACAAAGCCTGCCCAAAGGATCCCTTCCCCCTCCCCCGCATTGATCAAATCATCGACGCACCGCAGGACACGATTCATTGTGTTTCCTCGACGCATACTCTGGCTACCACCAAATTAAGATGGCAGAGTCAGACCAAGCCGCAACGACATTCATCACCCCATACGGCCCATTCTGCTTCAACACAATGCCCTTCGGGCTCAAAAACGCCGGCGCAACATATCAGCGCATGATTCAGACATGTCTGGCCAACCAGATTGGCAAAACCGTTGAAGCATACGTGGATGATTTGGTCGTCAAAACCAAGCATGTCGAAACTCTAATAGACGACTTGAGGCTCATGTTCGATAACCTCCGAACATACGACATTAGGCTTAACCCGAAAAAATGCGTTTTCGGCGTACCAGCCGGAAAGCTCTTGGGCTTCATCGTATCCGGTAGAGGAATTTGAAGCAAACCCAGCCAAGATCCGAGCTCTGTCACAATTGGATATTCCAAAAGATCTCAAACAAATACAAAAATTGACTGGATGCGTGGCGGCTCTAAGCCGCTTCATCTCCCGCTTGGGGGAAAAGGCATTACCCCTTTACCGCCTCCTCCGGCGCACCGAACACTTCGAGTGGACGGATGCCGCCACTGCCGGACTCGAAGAAATAAAAGCCATACTGGCAACAAACCCGGTCCTGGCCACGCCTAACATCGGCGAACCAATGTTGTTATACATCGCGACAACTCACCAAGTTTAAGCGTAGTCCTCGTTGTCGAACGAGAAACGGACGGACACAAATTCCCTGTCCAGAAACCAGTCTACTACGTGTCCACTGTCCTCACTCTATGCAAGTCTCGGTACCCGCATTACCAAAAGATAGCATACGCAGTGTTCATGGCATCCCAGAAGCTACGACACTACTTTCAAGAGTGTTCAATAACAGTAGCCTCCGAAGTACCTCTTAATTATATCATAAACAACCGCGACGCAACGGGCCGGATTGCCAAATGGGCCATTGAGCTCCTCCCGTTCAACATAACCTATAAGCCACGGCGAGCCATCAAGTCGCAAGCCTTGGACGACTTTGTCGCTGAATGGACTGAAGCCGAACTCCCTAAAGAGTACATCACATATTCCAACTGGATCATGCACTTTGACGGCTCCAAAATGCTGGCGGGTCTGGGGGCTGGCGTTGTTCTGATGTCCCCAACAGGAGATACAGTCCAATATGTACTCCAGATAATGTATATGGACTCCAACAATGCAGCCGAATACGAGGCCCTTCTACATGGACTCCGGATGGCAGTCTCCATGGGCATTCAACGCCTAGAGGTGCGTGGGGATTCGAACCTCGCGATATCTCAAATAAACAGAGACTTTGATGCCAAAGATCCGAAAATGGCAGCTTATCGCAACGCCATCCTAAATATGTCAGCTCGGTTCGAAGGGCTTGAATTTCACCATATTGCCCGAGAAAACAATCAGGCAGCAGACGTCTTGGCACACATCGGTGCAAAGCGCGATGCAGTCCCCCCCAACATTTTCCTGGAAAGGCTATTCAAGCCATCCGTACAGTGGGAAGGGGAATCTGGAAATTACAATCCGGACCTAGCCGCACCACCTGACATCGAACATTCTGACGCAACGGAAGACTCTGCCAACGAGGTAACACCCTCAGCCCACGTAATAATGGCAGTAATTGCCCCGTGGACAGAACCATTCTTAGCCTACTTAACTAGGCAGGAACTTCCCGAGGACCAAAATGAGGCATGCTGCATAGTACGGTGATCTAAAGCCTATAAAGTCCATGAAGGAGAGCTTTACAAGAAAAGCACCACCGGAGTCCTTCAAAGGTGTATCTCCGAAGAGGAAGGGCAGAACCTTCTGGCTGAAATTCATGCCGAAATCGGCGGGCACCACGCCGCAGCCCGGACCCTTGTAAGCAAGGCCTTCCGTACTAGATTTTATTGGCCGACGGCCTGGGAAGATGCTCAGGACTTAGTCCAGTGATGCGTTGGTTGCCAATTATTTGCTAATCAAAGCCACATGCCACCTACCGCCCTCCAAACTATACCCATTGCCTGGCCTTTTGCGGTCTGGGGGCTTGACATGGTTGGACCCCTTAAAGGAGGAACCCACAAACAAAAATATCTACTGGTGATGGTGGACAAATTCACCAAATGGATAGAGGCCAAGACTGTTAAGACGGCCGAATCCGGACCGGTGATAGACTTCATATCAGGGGTTGTACACCATTACGGCGTCCCCCACAGCATCATCACGGACAACGGCATAAACTTTACGGCCGACGAGGTTAAACTCTGGTGCAAAAACATGGACATCAAGCTCGACTATGCTTCAGTCTATCACCCACGAACTAACGGTCAAGTCGAACGAGCCAATGGTCTAATCATGAGCGGCATCAAACCCAGATTAGTGCGATCCCTCAAGGAATCTAACATGCACTGGGTAGAGGAGCTCGACTCCATACTCTGGGGGCTGCGGACCACGCCGAATCGCACTACCGGATTCACACCATTCTTTATGGTATACGGCGCAGAGGCAGTCCTGCCCTGCGACATAATTCATGACTCACCTCGCGTGCGCATGTATGAAGAAAGAGAAGCCGAGCTCGATTGGCAGGACAATTTGGACACATTGGAGGAGGAGTGCGACGTAGCAAAAGCCCGTTCCGCATTCTATCAACAGCAGGCTCGAAGATATCAAAGCAGAGAAGTACGGGCCAAAACTTACAATGTTGGCGAACTAGTTCTACGCCTGCCGGACAAGAAAAAGGACAAACTCAAGCCCAAATGGGAAGGTCCCTTCGTCATCGACCAATTCCTGACTGGTGGAGCATACCGTCTGCGAAATGCATCGGATAACCGACTCGAGCCGAACCCATGGAACGCAGCACGCCTATGAAGATTCTACGCCTAGCGCCGGACTCTGTGTTCATCTCCTTCCTCTGTCTATTTTTTACACATTAGCTGCCTTATATTTCTCTCCTTCTCCCTCCCTTTCTCTTACAAGCCTTTAAGGGCTCGCTTGCACATTGTTCACACATAATTGACGCGCTACCCACGCTCATTTTACCTGGGGGCTTCTTTATCAGAAGCTTGTATACACGGGCCTCATGCCCAACACATGTGTCACACTTCCGCATGTACCTTTTATTCACCATTATATGCATCGATATGACTTAAGTTTTGGCCAAGCTGGGTTGCCTGACTCCTGTGCTTACCCCTACATTCCCGATTGTTCGGCTAGGTGGTAAAGGGAGCACCTCTGTGATTGTCACTGCCGGGTCAGCTGGATGTGTACCTCAGACTGGGTGAAGCCGAAAGCTAGTGTTCTTAAGGGGATATTCGGTCAGTGAACTAAAATATGATTTTTCACTTGTTTATTTATCTGCCCCCAGATGCTTTTCTGCTTTTTTCGCAGTCCGGACATGCACTTTAGGGCATGCCTCATAGGGAAGGGAACCCCTAACGGAACTATTCTCCCTGGAAGATGTTTCTTACTAACCATGTAATATAACATAACTAGTCTGGCACTTGTCTGCTAAAGCACTAATGATCCCTACGCCTGGTCTCCACGCATGCCTCGGTTCTTGCATAACCGAGAGGGTATTCGGACACACTCCGGACTATCGGGTCCAGAGGTTGAAGCAAACAGGTCCGCAATGACAAACGATCTACAATCCGTCTAGAAAGCATTTTACATGTCATTTTAAATTACATAGTCAATTTGACTGGGTATATTCTTCTTCAATACCATCCAACAGGCTGTCTAATTTACAGTCCTGTTGGGAATACTTGGCGGCCAGCTCTACCTGGCCATACACTAAACTAACAGGGATCTCCTTCCTGTCGGGCCCCACAGGTCCAACCTCAGCCATGTGGTTTGGGTCAGCCTTCGTGTACCGCGTCTTCACCATGGACCAAGCCTCCCTGGCACCTTGACGACAGGCCGATATCTTCCATAATCGGAAGCGTTGCCGCGCTCCCTTCAGCTTCTCTGCAAGCTCTCCAAGGCCTACGGGCATGGAGAGGGATGGCCACAAAGCCTGGACGACGCCTTGCATTGCCTGCCGAACTCGTTCGTGCAGTTACGATAGCTCGGGAAGAAGGTCACCCGTAGAACCAGGCATTTCCTCCGCAGGCTGACCTGTCAGCATATCTACAGACATAACTCTGTCAATCGACTTCCTTACCGAACTCTTTTTCGAAGATTCATTCAAGCACTTACTAAAAATGCCGCGTCGAAGTCGCCGATTCTCCTTTACGGAATCCAACAGCTGAGCACGAACATCCTTTAGTTCCTCGCCCAGCTGGGTATTGGCATCCTGAAGCTCGTTCTTCTCTTGCCTCACCCTCGTAAGCACGCTCTCGCTGGCCTTTAACTGGCGCAAGAGTTGTTGCTTGTCCGGATCCACTCCGGCCCCATATGCAATGTTATTGTCAGAATTGCACACATGCCGCACTTCACAACATACTTATCTTTTGAAGCATATATTACCTGAGGGGGTCCCCTTGGCATTCTCTGAAGCGGCTAGTGCGGCCTCAAGTTGGGCCTTGCACTCTTCCAGCTCCTGCGACAGTTGCGTATTCTTTTTTGTAAGATCCTGCATAACAAATGATCCTTAAATCAGTTATTTTAACTGTTTCAAGTCTCGGGGGCTACTGACATATATAACCATCAGATTTACTCACCCGTCTGCTCCGTGGCTCTGGCTAGACCATTTTGAGCAGCACGGAGGTACGCATCTCCCGTATTAAAGGCGTCCAACGTCTCTTGGAAAAAACATGCGTCACGAAGAATAGTCTGGCGACACCTGTGGTTCATGGCACTCTCCACCTCTGAATTGGTGGCAGATAGCCCGTCCATGTCCTTTGTCGGAGGAGCATCCGGTGCGCGCCCTGTGTTCGCCTCCACTTCCGGACCCAACCATGAAGCCTGGCCGGTGGATATAGTCCGGCGGGCGCTCTTCTTCCTGAAGAGAGCATGAACGTTAGTATGCCTTGAAGGCATAAACGCTGGGCATTAAATTCGCACATCATACCGTTGCGCTGGTGTCTCGATCCGGTCCGCACTTCTTTTTAGCCCGCCGGGCCTCAATGGCCCTTGTTGGCTAGCCACCGCGGGCTCGGCCCTCCGCCTCAAGGATTTCCCCTGCAAAAAACGCCATTGGTATACGGTGATCAAAAATAAGCATGGATGGATCCTATTGAAAGTACTGGGACTTCGGTCTCGGTTACCTTTGAGGCTGGAAGTAGTCTCGGATAATCGGCCGTAATGGCCACTAAGGTGTTGTCCTTACTCATTTGATGAAACACCCCATCAATCAGCTCCACGGGTAAGTCCGGGTCCTCTTGGGAGTTCGGGTCGAGGGACCGTTTCGGGTCCTCGGGTTGTGGAGGAGGGTTGTTTATCTCCTTTATAGTCTGGCGAAGCTCCTGCGTTAAAATTGCTAGACTAAGTACTTAACTATGGGAATTTGAAAACGGGTAGACAAGTGAAAGTGTTCACTTACCCAACTTGGAGGATTGTACATAGAGAATCCGCCCCATGGGTTGACACGGAGGAATTCCTCCTCTTCTCCCTTGTACAAAGCGAATAAGATCTTCGTTAGAGTGGCAGCCGAATCCGGCCCCTTGCGGCCGCACCGGGTGGCTTCGTCCTCCCTATTGAAATTCCACATGGGGTGGCCTCTGTACTAAAGCGGCTGCACCCCCCGCGTAATGCATGTGGCCATGACTTTGATCATGGTCAGTCCGGAATGAGCTAACAACCTTATCCGGCTCATCAGGTAAAGGACGTCCTGTTAGTTTCCCTCTAAGGGCTCCGTGGATGCCAGCTCAGGCGTTTCTTTAAGGGGGCATTATTGAACTCAGGGAGGCCGATCCGTATAGGGTCCGGCAGAGGGACATCGTCTATATAAAACCATTCTGAAGGCCAGTCCTCGAACGCCTTCTTTGGGGTTCCGGATAGATATCCGGTCCCAGCGACGTGCCATAGTTCGGCTCCGCCCACTTGATAAATCGACACCTCCTGAGAGCGGGGCACGAGGCAAAATAACCTCTTCCACAGCGTGAAATGGGCCTCAATGCCCAAAAACAGCTCACAAAGGGCCACGAAGCCCGCAATATGCAGTATGGAGGCAGGCGTGAGGTGGTGTAGCTGGAGGCCATAGAACTCCAGTAACCCCCGGAGAAACGGATGAATTAGAAATCCGAGCCCTCTTATCAAATAAGGGACAAAGCATACCCGCTCTCCTTTGGAGGGATTGGAGACGCTCTCCGCCTGTTCTCCGCCACTATAGGTAGCAAGTCCGGCTCGAACTGGGACCATGTACGTTGGGGGGAGGAGCCCCTTGGTTTGGAGCGCTACTAGCTCGTTGTGTGGGACGGAACACCTCTCCCAATCTTCGGGCCGAGGGCTGGAGGGGCGAGAGGAGGAGCTGCGTTGACCGGCCATGGTAGAATGGATCTTTGTGGAATGCGCTCCGATGGATGCTCGCGGAGGGAAGATAGTGTGATTTTGGATCTAAAATCCCCGTCTCTTTTATAGACAGCCCCTTTGCGCAGCTAAGGGGGTAAATGACAAAAAGAACCCCTGTCTTTTCACATTCTATTGACACATGGAAAATGGCCATTATTGGGCGCGGAAGACGAGGAGCGTGACATTCATCAGAAGCCGGACACTATTCGACATGTATATGGGATTTGGAGAAGAACCCGCCTTGCAATGCCGAAGACAAATCTGCGCGCCGGACTCATCGTCATTGAAGCCTGGTTCGGGGGCTACTGAGGGAGTCTTGGATTAGGGGGTGTCCGGATGGCCGGACTATGACCTTTGGCCGGACTCCCGGACTATGAAGATACAAGATTGAAGACTTCGTCCCGTGTCCGGATGGGACTTTCCTTGGCATGGAAGGCAAGCTTGGCGATACGATATGTAGATCTCCTCCCATTGTAACCGACTCTGTGTAACCCTAGCCCTCTCCGGTGTCTATATAAACCGGAGAGTTTTAGTCTATAGGACGAACAACAATCATACCATAGGCTAGATTCTAGGGTTTAGCCTCTCTGATCTCGTGGTAGATCAACTCTTGTACTACCCATATCATCAATATTAATCAAGCAGGAGTAGGGTTTTACCTCCATCGAGAGGGCCCGAACCTGGGTAAAAACATCGTGTCCCTTGTCTCCTGTTACCATCCGCCTAGACGCACAGTTCGGGACCCCCTACCCGAGATCCGCCGGTTTTGACACCGACACTAACCCTTTGAACAAGCCATTTTGTTGAGCCGGTTTGCTTTCTGTTCATTCCCCCTTTTCTTCTTGTTTTTACTTCTGCCTCTTTCGCTTTTGTGCTTTAGGTCTTGTTTGGCAGAAGTGGATCGGAGGGGATTTCAGCGGATTTTCCTTGCGTGGCTCAGAAATCTCGCAAAACCCTGAGGGCCTGTTTGGTACGCGGGGTTTTCGTGGCCCAACCCCTTTGAGCCCCCTTCGATACCCTCCTTTCCACGCAGTTTTCAGCCCTCGAGGGGTGACTCGAGGATTTGGAGGAGACGACGTGGCTGCCGCCCGACTCCACCTCAAAGATGCCGCCACCTGACACCTCAACACCATTGTACCTCCTCTGGCGGTGAGTCCTCGTCTCCCCTCGTCTCGCCTCCCTCTTTCCCCTTGTCATCTAGATTATTTCTTCCATTCGCCCGGTCATGGTTGCCTCCTCGTCCTCCCAGCAAGCTCGCCAAGCATGCCATCTGTGAGGGCACCAAGGTCGTCATCAAGTTCACCTCCTCTTAGATTCCATTGCCTGTATCTAATACCAGATGTGGTTCTTCACTCTGGTTATTGCCATGTAGTAGTGCTGGTGCTAGGCAGGAATTGCTGAATGGTTGCCAATGTTGCGTTGTCTGTAAGAACTGAATTAAGAATGGTGCCACTTTTGCAAGCTGAGGTACCTGATGTGATGTAATCCCTGCCATACAGTTGTGCTCTTTAGTAGTAATAATGTAAGATTCTAGGCTGGTGCCCACACCCACCAACAGTAGGATGTTTCTGCATTAGGTGCAGAACAGGGTAGTACATTGTTGAATGGCCATGTTTAACTACCTGCTGTCACTGAGCATTGACATGGTTGACGATGCTTTGTTAGCTCGTTGGTGGTGACTGAATTTGTGCTGATTTTGGAAAACTGAGATTTTAGAAAAAAACAATGAAACATTCTTTCTATACTATGGTTACTGATTTTCTTCTTTGATTTGGTAGTACTAAATGGTTCTCCTCATGTAAATTTTGCAGATTCATGGTCTACTGACAGGAGGTAGGTGCAAAATAGAGTAGTATATTGTTCATAAACGTGGCATGGAAGAATAAGATCAAGCTAATTTGTAGCCGTAATAAACTTGTGTTGCATTATCTTGAGATATTCTAGAAGTACTTGTGTTGCATTATCTTTATTGCAAAGTTATGTTGTTGCTGTGATGAACTGTTGTTGCTGCAAAAGATCGTGTTATGATAAATTATGATTGTTGGGATTTGGGACTTGAAGTCTTATGTTGTTGCTGTGATGAGATATTGATTTCAATTCATGCAAAATTATGTCACTGGTGGGAAAAACTGTAGCAACTTTGTCTCATTTTTGTTAGATGACCTTTACAAATACGTAGCTAGATATAAGGGGAGTTAGTTACATTGTAAAGATTGGATTTTTAAATTTCTACTCCATGTTATGTTAATATGACAAACCCTTCCTACCAAACAGAAATTTTAAACAAAGAGGATTGCGGATGGAGGGGTTTTGGGGATTCAAGGGGTTTTGCGGGGATTGGGTCCAAGGAAGGGATTCAGCCAATCCCCTGAAATCCCCTCCTCCCCACACGTCCCAAATCCACTTCTACCAAACAAAGCCTCAGGAGAAAATAATACTCACTCCATCTCAAATTAAGTGACTTGTACTACTAACTTTATACTAGGAGTATGTACTAGGAACTTATAAAAAATCACATGGAGATATGTATATGGATTTCGTGCTACTTGTGCACATGGTTACATCTCCACACCGATGTTCCATCTCGAGATGTGTGCGCATCTTTTTGAGTTCTTCTATTATTTTCATTTCACTTACAGCCCGTAGTGTTGGGAACTCATTCAACACCAAATTGCGATCACAAGTTCACATAGTTTCATCCAGGTAGCTATTACATATGCGACGTATCGAGGAGGAAGAATAAATAGGAACATACACACGAAGCCATTGTTGCCTTGCTTCATCCTAGCCCAGATGCCCATTGGTGTTTTAAGTGGTTGATGTTGTGTGGCTCTCTTTCTTGAGCTGAAACATGTAGGTGGCCCACTTGGGTCTATGAATTGATGGCTACACTTCTTAGCTCGAGTGGCAGCGATGCCGGAGCTAAGAGAGAATTCAAGGGGGGATATGCATCATTGGTGGGGCCAAATGACTGCACTCTTAAAGCCTCTATTTTTTTCTTTCACTAAATATCCGGGGGGACAATGCCCCCCTTGAAAATGCATGTAGCTCCGCCACTGGCCTTTGAGACCCATTATCTTCCTTGTCTCTATTGTGCATCGACATGTGAAACTGGTCACTAACACCCTTTTCTTCAGAGGCATCTTGTCCCTAAGGTGTTGTCATCGGGAATCGACGTCGAAGATCTTCTAAATTCTCCAAGGATTCTGGAGTTACTTGAGAATCACCTCCAATGAATAAGGCATTGTTATTTCATCTCAAGTGCACCTCACTACCAATGCCTATCCACGTCCTCGAGAGGAGTAATGGTGGCATTAATTATGAAAGAAAGATGAGAAGAAGAACTCGAACCTGGTGTGAGTATCTGTCATGGCTAGAACACATGAAAGACTGGGTGGCCGACAAGTACAATTCATAGGACACCGCAATGATGCGCCGAAATGACGGAAGTACTTGAAGAGCGCCAAGACACTAAATTCTAGATATACACATGCATCTTCAGGAAAACTTGGTGACCCACTTGGAATTGGCTAGAGGGGGCGATGCTTGTCTACTTGGTGCTTCATTATCCGCTTTGCTTTCAAGAAGGTGCTGACGTAATGAGTGTTGCATCAATTTTCCAAGTGTGGTTCAGATGCAACATATGCAGTCCTAATGTCCAAATGAAGAGGTTCGTGCCCATAAGGAGTCTAATCCCCCGCCAAAGAGAGAGAGAGAGAGAGTTAGGAAGTCTTGTAAAACATAGAATGGTATTTCATATTGTGCCAAAACTCACAAGGTAGCAACGACTTGCTCCAAGTGATCATATGTGTGAGATCAATACAAGTTTATCTACTCCAACCTTTTTAGTCCACCAACCATTTTACAAGCATGAGACAAGTTAGTGACCATAAATGCACCATATATATAATAACACATATCATTGAGGTATAACTAAATCTCTGTCTATAACTAAGTTTAAATTTATCTTATACCAAAATGTTGTTTAAATACAATTTCACTCAAAAATTTGACTAATAATTTGCGATTACCATGGCAACCTTAGTTTCCGACACCCTTCTGTAAAAAAGTGGGGCTGATCTCAGGCGTCTGGTTTTTGGGGGTGGTTTTAGTCACTTTTTAATTAACATCGTGATTTACTAGTTGGGCCCCGGTTTTCTAATGTTGCTCTACTGGCCAGACTTTTATTCATTAAATGGGTGTACTAGTGGGCCGATCCAAATCATGTTATTTTTTAAACAGAGGCAAAAGACTTACCTCATATATTAATTAAGAGGAGAATAGAATTTGTTGAAGATACAACACCCCAAGATACAAAAAGCAATTACTCTCGCAGCATGATTGAACCCAACTTTTTGCATCGGCGGCCACCATAGAGCCGCGTCTTTCTTGATATTCTGGAGTATGACCATTGGTGGCATGCATTTGTGGTGGAAGACGCTAGCATTCCGCTCTTTCCAAATGGCCCATGAGGTTAGCATTGCAAGCGAGGCCACGACCCCCTGTCAGGAACATTACTATCGAAAAAGCCAATCCACCATTCCTTCGTGTATTGTAGTTGTAGGCATGTGGAAGTGTCAAGGTGTTTCAGTTGCAGCCAAGCCTTGATCATGCCCAGAGCCTGAGTGTGAACCTGCACTGGAATATAAGATGATCCACTGCTTTTTGCACTTGCTTGCAGAGAGAGCATAACCCACAATTTGGCCACCCCCTCTAGCCAATCTATCTGCAGTCCACACTCAATTTCGCATCACCAACCAAGCAAAGTATTTGACCTAGGCGGTGCCCAGACCTTCCATATCGTGCATAGCATTGGGGACTGAGGGAGTCCTGGACTAGGGGGTGTCCGTATAGCTGAACTATCATCATCGGCCGGACTCCAAGACTATGAAGATACAAGATTGAAGACTTCGTCCCGTGTCCGGATGGGACTTTCCTTGGCGTGGAAGGCAAGCTTGGCAATACAGATATGTAGATCTCCTACCATTGTAACCGACTCTGTGTAACCCTAGCCCTCTCCGGTGTTTATATAAACCAGATGGCTTTAGTCCATAGGACGAACAACAATCATACCATAGGCTAGCTTCTAGGGTTTAGCCTCCTTGATCTCGTGGTAAATCTACTCTTGTAATACCCACATCATCAATATCAATCAAGCAGGACGTAGGGTTTTACCTCCATCAAGAGGGCCCGAACCTGGGTAAAACATCGTGTCCCTTGTCTCCTATTACCATCCGTCTAGACGCACAGTTCGGGACCCCCTACCCGAGATCCGCCGGTTTTGACACCGACATTGGTGCTTTCATTGAGAGCTCCTCTGTGTCGTCACCGATAGGCTCGATGGCTTCTTCGATCATCAACAACGATGCAGTCCAGGGTGAGACTTTTCTCCCCGGGCAGATCTTCGTATTCGGCGGCTTTGCACTGCGGGCTAATTCGCTTGGCCATCTGGAGCAGATCGAAAGCTACGCCCCTGGCCGTCAGGTCAGATTTGGAAGTTTGAACTTCACGGCTGACATCCACGGAGACTTGATCTTCGATGGATTCGAGCCACAGCCGAGCGCGCCGCACTATCACGATGGGCATGATCTAGCTCTGCAGCCGGACAGTGCCCTGGAGGCCGCACACGAGCCCGCTCTGACCCTCGATTCGGAGCCGGCTGTGCAGATCGAGGATGGGTGGCTAGACACCGCCTCGGGGGCTGCAACCTCTACGGCGATGGAGCCGAATACTGACCTTATCCCTTGTGAAGCTCGTGACTCCGAGGTGCCGGACTCCTCGCCGGACTCCGAACCTCCCGCGCCCCCTCCAATCGAATCCAATTGGGCGCCGATCATGGAGTTCACCGCTGCGGACATCTTTCAACACTCACCTTTTGGCGACATCCTGAGTTCGCTAAAATATTTCTCGTTATCAGGAGAGACCTGGCCGGACCGTGGTCAGGATGGTTGGGATGCGGACGACGAAGAAATTCAAAGCCCACCCACCACCCAATTAGTAGCCACGGTCGACGATCTAACCGACATGCTAGACTTCGACTCCGAAGACATCGACGGTATGGACGACGATGCCGGAGGCGACCAAGAACCAGCGCCTACTGGGCACTGGAAAGCCACCTCGACTCACGACGTATACATGGTGGATACACCAAAAGGAAGCGATAAAGAGGAACAACGGGACATGGCGAAGGACAACTCCCCCAAACAACCAAAATGGCGATGCAAGCGCTGCCCGAAGTCCCGCCTCGATAACAACGGCACCCATACTGACCCAGCCTTATAGCAGGGTGAAGCAATGGACGACGAACATGCCACCAAGCAACCATCCGAACAGGTTGAATTGGACAAGCAACCCATCCCCGGCGAAAACAACAGCCCGAAGAGTCAGCACGCAAATTCTGGAACAGGTTCCTCACCAAAAAGAACCAAATAGTCGACTATCCGGACGCCGAAGCCTTAGCAGCCTTTAAGCATAACGTCCGAGACGAATGGCTCGCCAGACACCTCGGCCAGGAAAAACCAAGAACAATGGCTGCGCTAACAAGCCTCATGACCCGCTTTTGCGCGGGGGAAGATAGCTGGCTGGCAAGATGCAGCACCAGCAACCCGAGTACATCCGAGGTCAGGGATGGAAACGGAAAATCACAACGCAGAAAAGATCAGCGTCGGAATAAGGAAAAAGGCCCAAATAGCACGGCGGTCAACGCCGGGATCAAAAGCTGTCGGCCGAATAATAAAACACTGCCTCTTAAGGACAACAGTGATGAGCTATCCAACCTAAACAAAATCTTGGATAGGATATGTCAAATCCATAGTACCCCAGGGAAGCCTGCAAACCATACCCACAGAGATTGTTGGGTCTTCAAGCAGTCCGGCCGACTTAACGCCGAACACAAGGGGCTCGACACACCAAGCGAAGACGACGAACCCCACAAGCAGCACGCCGGAAAACAGAAGACTTTCCTACTAGAAGTCAAAACAGTGAACTCACTTCATGTGATAACAAAGAAAAATAGTGCGGCACCTGATAAAACACGCGCCGCACGGTCCACCCCAGCAGAATCCCAAAATTGGATGTTTAAACCAATTACTTTTGACCATCAGGATTACTCCAGAAGTGTTCGAAACGCAGGAGGGACTGCTTTGGTATTGGATCCCATAATCGACGAACTATAATTTACACAAGTCCTAATGGATGGCGGCAGCGATATAAACCTGCTATACCAGGACACCATCCGCAGAATGGGGATAGACCCTACCAAAATTCACCATAGCAGCACTTCCTTCAAAGGAGTGACGCCTGGCCTTTACGCCAATTGTACAGGCTCTGTACTGTTAGAGGTCGTGTTCGGTTCATCCGACAACCTCCGTCGTGAAAAGCTCATTTTCCATATCGCCCCATTCAAAAGTAGCCATCAAGCACTACTGGGACGCGAAGCTTTCGCCCGCTTTAATGCAATACCGCATTACGCGTCTCTTACGCTTAAAATGCCCGGTCCACGGGGCATAATCTCATTAAAGGGTAACTCCGAGTGTTCCTCGACCACGGAAAACGTGAGACTGCCTTGACAGCCAAACACTAATCCGACCTTGCTGGTCAAAGCCCCTAAAAACAGGTCATTCAGACCTCGGACACGGTTAGGCGAGTCCGGCATAAATAAACAAGGGGCTTCCCAGCCACATACCTCTTTACAAGGGGATGCACGTATAAACAATGAGAGCCAATAAAGCTCAACTTCATTCATCTTCCAAATCATAATTTATTTTTAATACATCTTTTGCACGATATTTTTTCCAAACTAAGTTATTCTCTTTCACAGATGAAGCACATGCTACACCCATCCAGGATACAGCACAATGGAGACACAGGCGCAGACGTGCAGAAGGGACCCGTTGCAAGGATTCTTTTCAGATTAAGACCCTGCGTAAACCTTTCTTACTGTCTCTTGTTGATACACATCCCCCGGTTTCCTACCATAACCGAGGAGGAGGCTGGCATTTTGGCATCGGCCACGTCAGAAGTTCTCACCCGTACCTGGACACTAGGGGCTTAGGGTATTGTTCTACCCGGTATCATAAAGACCGAATACCTCAGGGAGTGTTCGGCGTCTCGAGTTAGGCCTTATATGCATCAGCTCCGAATCATGTCTTTGGTCAAATGTTGGGTTTGCCCGGCTCCTGTGTTTTGCTGCCTTACGTTCCGCTCCATCGGCTAACGTGGCACCAGGAGAACTACTGCGATTGTGCCCCGGTTCGGCCGGGCGAGCACCTTAGTAGAGAAAGCCGAAAACTGACTGTCATGATATAGCGAGAGACTGGTCAACCACTCGATCGACTACTGGAATGTTTAGAATTCCTCCGCTTTGATGAAGGACCGCTTTCTGGTCAGGCACACACGCGCCCCGAGTTCGGAGAGTGCGGTGCCTCCAGGGGCTATATAGTAGCCCCACCATCCTCCTATGGCTAAGTGAAAGTGATAGAGCATTATAGTCCGGTTGCCTAGTTTGCTATGCTATCACCTCCTTCAAAGGACCAATATGTTCGATTAAGTGTGAAAACGCGCTTTTTTTGCAAACACCACCGCACCATGTGCGTGGGGGCTGAAGCCAAAGACTGCCATCTTTCAGGTTATACATACATATACGGCCGCACAGGAGATAGTTCAATACTTGAACGCACAAGTATAAAAAGCCGTTACATTATAAACATGATCTCACAAATCATACATGTCATTTGAACATAACATCTCTCGAGCATTGCGACTCTATTAAATGGGCGCCCTGCAGGACTTCCTCAAAATAGTGCTCGGCGGGTAATCGGCTTTTGTCCGAACCCCGGGATGCAACAGCGGTGGCATCCATCTCCGCCCAGTATGTCTTAAGACGAGCGAGAGCCATCCGTGCACCCTCTATGCATGCCGACCGCTTCATCACCTCGATATGCGGCACCGCCCCAAGGAATTGCTGCAACAAGCCAAAATAACTCTCCGGCTTGGGCCTTTCTGGCCACAGATGAGCCACCACATCCGTCATGGCAAGTCCGGACAACCTATTCAGCTCAGCCCACTCCGCCAACCGATCATTCAACGGAAGTGGATGCTCCGGACTATGGAATTGAGACCAGAAAAGCTCTTCCATTTCGTGATCCTTCTGGCTCCGGAAGTGCACGACTGCGTCCGCCGCACTCGCCGCCAAATCCAGATAAGGATCCTCCGCACCACACAATTGGCCCAACTGAGCATACTTCGGATCCGTGAACTTCCTACGCAGCAGAAATGGCTTTCCAGCCGCAATGTCTCCGGCCTGACGCAGTTCCTCCTTCATAGCCCACATCGCACTACGGGCATCCTTGGCTTCGGCGACGGCCTTCTTCAGGTCCTCTTGCTCCGCTCGGCGTTCTCTTTCAAGAACCTCATAGCGGTCGGTAGCATCTTTTAATTTCATGGCCATTCCGGCCATCTCCTCCCTGCTTCGGCAGTGAGCAGCCTTTTTGGCTTTTAGCTCTTCCGCTGCCTTCGAGGTAGCCGCATCACTTTTCCTGGCTTGCTCCTTGGCTCGAGCAAGCTCCGCTCGAAGGTCTTCCACAGCAGTGGCACCATCTGCATAAAGCATACAAATTGTAAGGAATGGGCATCACCTCCCTTACTAGGTGACCACGGAGCAACCACTTACCTTGTGACCCGTCAAGTCATTTATTGACCAGCGCGATGTCTGCATCCGCAACGTCGAGTTGCCGCTTCAGCTCGGCAACTCCATCAGTCCGGCTGGCCACCGAACATTCCGCCACCTGCATAGGAAAGGCGACATTCTATAACTGAGATTACGACCCTCGGCACGCTGTCGCTCTCGACAGCATTCCAAGTCTCAGGGGCTACTATCTATACAGGGCACACTCCATGTGCAAAACTGTCAAAAGGTATGTCATTTTTTGCGTACCTCAAACCCCGTCAGCAAACTTCCGACGGCCTCATGCAACCCGCTCTCGGCGGATGAGATCCTTTCAATCACCATACCCATTAATGTGCGGTGATCTTCTGAGATAGACGCCCTCTCGAGCAAATCCTGCAGCTCCACCGGCCGCACTCCAGTGGGTGCCGAATTAAATGTATGCCTCATGCTGGAAGTCATGTAGAGTTTCAAACCCATGAAGTGTTGGAGAGCTCGTGGTCCCTCCGGATTAAATTCCCACAGGCGGAGGGGGCGACGTTTGTAGGGCAGAAGGCGCCGAATCAGCATAACCTGTGCCACTACGACCAGATTGATCTCCCTTTCTTGGAGGTCTCGAATCCGTCCCTGCAATAGGGGTACGTCTTTGGACGGCCCCTAGTCAAGCCCTTTGTTGACCCATGACGTCAGCCGTTGTGGAGGGCCCGGGCGAAAGGCGGGCGGCGGCCTCTGCCGGCTGCCCCTGGGAGCGGTGATATAGAACCACTCCTGTTGCCACAAGCCGAGCTCCTCCTGAAAAGAGCCCTCGGGCCATGGAGCATCGGCCCTCTTGCTTATAACCGCCCCGCCGCACTCTGCCTGACGCCCCTCAATCATCTTCGGCTCCACGTTGAAGGTTTTGAGCCACAAGCCGAAGTGAGGGGTAGTGCGGAGGAAGGCTTCGCAGACGACAATGAATGATGAGATGTGGAGGATGGACTCCGAAGCCAAATCATGGAATTCCAGCCTGTAGTAAAATATGAGCCCCCTCACGATGGGATCCATCGGGAAGCCTAAACCCCGACGGAGGTGAGACACGAACACGACATTCTCGCCGGGCTCGGGAGTAGGAATAACTTGCCCTTGGGCATGCAACCTATGCGAAATCTCGTAGGTTAAGTACCTGGCGTCTCTCAGCTTTAGCACGTCCTCTTCCGTGACGGAGGAGGGCATCCACCGGCCTCGTAGGTCGGAGCCGGACATTGTCGAAGGACGGAAGTACCCGAATCTGGAGCCCTGGGAGTTGGAACTCGGGGCGAGGGGCGGATTCGGTTGAGGATTGAAGAAAAAGAACGGCCTTGGTCTCATTATAAAGAGGGAGAATACCAAGAGCCGTCCCCGTGACCGTTTGGAACCCGCCTTCGATGGAGGGGGCGTGGCAACGGGCGCGGTTGGGTTACCCACGTCCATATTGATGGGAATCCTGGAATAAGGGGAACACGATCTCTGCTTTGACAAGACGTGCCAAGGAAACCGCTTCGCTAAACGCGCTGAGGTGGTACAATAAAAACAATTCGAGTAAAGGCTTGGTGGTGGTGTGATGTCACGCCACAAAATATGTCAGCAGATTGAACTTGTGTAAATATTATTCTCTCTACGGTGGTATGTGGAATTTATTTTGCAGAGCCGGACACTATCCTGGTGTTCACAATCTTCTATGAATTATTCGGAGGAGGAACCCGCCTTGCAATGCCGAAGACAATACACGCGCCGGACTCGTCGTCATTGAAGCCTGGTTCAGGGGCTACTGAGGGAGTCCTGGACTAGGGGGTGTTCGGATAGCCGAACTATCATCATCAGCTGGACTCCAAGACTATGAAGATACAAGATTGAAGACTTCGTCCCGTGTCCGTATGGGACTTTCCTTAGCGTGGAAGGCAAGCTTGGCAATACGGATATGTAGATCTCCTACCATTGTAACCAACTCTGTGTAACCCTAGCCCTCTCCGGTGTCTATATAAACCAGATGGCTTTAGTCCATAGGACGAACAACAATCATACCATAGGCTAGCTTCTAGGGTTTAGCCTCCTTGATCTCGTGGTAGATCTACTCTTGTAATACCCACATCATCAATATCAATCAAGCAGGACGTAGGGTTTTACCTCCATCAAGAGGGCCCGAACCTGGGTAAAACATCGTGTCCCTTGTCTCCTGTTACCATCCGTCTAGACGCACAGTTCGGGACCCCCTACCCGAGATCCACCGGTTTTGACACCGACAAGGACCGTGTCAAACCCAGGAATTGGGCCTTGTAGGCGGAAGCCGCTGAGTAAAGGCCACTAGTGGTGTGTTTCTAGGTAATGTCATCCTCCATGTCTTCATGATGCTGGAAGTCATGTAGAGTGGCCCAAAGCTCTAGAAACTCCGTGAAGTGCATGATGGTGAAGTTGGTTGTCATGTTGATTCTGTTGGGAAATGTTGCATGGAAAACAAAAAAAATTCTACGCACACGCAATGATCTAGCCATGGAGATGCATAGCAACGAGGGGAGAGTATGTCTACGTACCCTCACAGACCGTAAGTGGAAGTGTTTAACAACGCGGTTGATGTAGTCGAACTTCTTCGCGCTCCAACCGATCAAGTACCGAACGTACGGTACCTTCATGTTCTGCATACGTTCAGATTAGTGACATCCTCCGCCTTCTTGATCCAGCAAGACAGCGAGGTAGTAGATGAACTCCGGCAGCACGACGGCATGGTGACGGTGATGGTGAAGTGATCTTCGTAGGGCTTCGCCTAAGCACTACGAAAATATGACTGAGGGTGTATACGATGGATGGGGGAGCCGCACACGGCTAGGCAATTATCTGTTGTGTGCTAGGCGCCCCCTCCCACATATATATAGGTGGCAGGGAGGGAGGAGTAGCCAAAGGGGGCGCCCAAGTAGGAGGAATCCTACTTTGGGTCCCTCCCAAGCCGCGCCCCCTTTCCTTATTTGGAGTACGGGGAAAGGCATGGGAGGGTGCCCCCCCCCCCCTTTCCTTTATCCCATGAGAGGGAAAGGCAGGAGGGGCTAGCCCTCCCCCTTTTCCTTCCCTAGGGCTGACCAAAAAAGGGAGGGGGTGCAGCAGCCCCCTTGTGGGCTGGTCTGTCCCCTCCTTTGGCCCATAAGGCCCATAACTTGCCCCGGGGGGGGGGGGGGAGGGGGTGCCTGGAAACAGCACAATTTGGACACATATTACAGACCTGCACAATTTTACAACATGCAAGAACAAGCCTATGACACGGTAAATTTTGAGAGAACATTTATCTTTGCACCAAGATTACACCGATGGGCCTTTCTTTGGGCGGGCACGAACAAAACAACGGGTGCCAAATGTAAACTCATGTTATTAAAATCAAAGGGACTCAACTGTGTAGTACACTCCCCCCGTCCCACAATATAAGACATTTTTGCAAGCTATAGCTAAGATAGCTTGCAAAAACGTCTTATATTATGGGACGGAGGGAGTACGATGTATTTAATATCTATTTTTAAGTTACAATTGCTCAATAAAAGCTATTGTAAGTTACACAATAGAAAAATAAAAGGAAACACTCAAAAAAGAAAACAAATAAAGGAAATACATAGAGCCATGACAGAGAAACAAGAACATGAGCTAAAACAAACAAACAAACAAATATATATATATATATATATATATATAATATAAACAAATATATATATATATATATATATATATATATAATGTTATAAAGGAATGAATTAAGAGCAATGGTATTAACTAAAAGAAGAAAGAAAATGGAGTAAGAGAACTTAAATGAAATGATGATGAAAATTTGCACACATATTACAGACTTGCACAATTTTACAACAGGCAAGAACAAGCCTATGATACTGTAAATTTTTAGAGAACATTTATTTTTGCATCTAGATTACATAGGATTTACGTGCATGCATTCATATTATACTCGGTGTTCAAATAACCAAATGTCAATGTTTGAGGTGAATCTTCTCTTGACAGTAGAAGAAATTTGGATCTTATATCGGTGGTGTCATCTCCCTCAACATGCACACACAGATACTTACTACAGGCCATATATACACAACAAGTAATTCATCATGTATATATGGCCTGTAGTACATATCTAAATCATGAAAAAAAGATTCATGGTAGAGAAACAATAACATACATAAAAACATAAATAAAACATTTATTCGAAGACAAAATAAATTTTAGGCACTAGTATTATCTAAAAGAATAAAGACAACGAGGACTAAAAATAGAAAAATGGCAAAAACTTGCACCCAGATTACATAAAACTTGTCTTATGTCGCAACAATTTAAAAACAATGTGTATGATAGTCTAGCTTTTCTAGAAAATTGTATAATTTTCATACAAATTATATGGAACTAGATGATACCCCGCATATTGTTGCGGGAATGTTTTGCAATATATTCAGTGAGAATTGGTTGTGTGGAACATGAATATGTAGAGTAATAATATGAACTAAAACTAAAAATAAATATGATTTGTGATGTTTGGTTATTGCATAATATAACTATCATAATAGAATGTAAGTTCTCATGCATGTTTGCATGTTGAGGTGGCTTTTTATTATTCATGGTTGTATGTTGTGGTGGGCTTTTTTCCATCATGTTGGCATACTTGCATGTTGAGAGAAATAGGTTAGTGGGGGCTAGCTATTTAGATATAGAAGATTTGCATGTAATTGTTCATGTTATACTCAGCGTTCAATAGGGAAAACTCTTAACATCTCTAGACATGTAAAAAGCAATTATATCCCATGTCGATGGTTTCGTCTTCCCTCTCATATGCACACTTTTACGCACACACACACCCCCATCACCCCTACATGAACGCAAACACGCACCAAAAGAAAATGGAAAATAACGAGCAAGCTGAAGAGAGCTCCTGCTCGACGCTCATGAGCGTCAAAATGAAGACCTTTCGTTGAAGGATTCATGGAAACGGGCCGGCCCATTACCAGGCTACAAGTGAACGTAATAAAAAATGTCACGAAAAATTGCAGGGATAGATAGATTCAAACCCGCAACCTAATGCTAGATAGCCACATCGCCAACCGCTGCAGCTAGCGACTAAGTTTGTCTTAAATTACATGGCTAAACTAAAAGTATTATGTACACAGCAGGCCCATTTTTTAATCTTCCTTAAAACTGAATAATGTTTGCTTGAAAAAATTCATTTAAACCTGTTTTTTTAAAGCGTGAACAATTATTGAAAACATGAATACAATTTTGAAAGCCCACACATTTATTGATTTTTTTATATATACGATGAACAAGTTTCAAATATACATTGATCATTTTGTAATATATGCTGAACAAATTTCAACTACAAAGTGAACATTTTTGTGATATATGCTGAACAATACTTAAAATACGACATTTTGGTGATATATGATGAAATTTTAAATATACATTGAACATTTTTGTAATATATGCTGGGCAATTTTTAACTACGCATTGAACAATTTTGTGATATATGTTGAACAAACATTTAAACACACATTGATCATTTTGTGATATACGCCGAACAATTTAAATTGTGACCAAATTTTAAAAAGAGAAAAATTTGGAAACCGTGAATAATTTTTGAAATCATGAATAGTTTTCACTGTTACATTCCTCACGCCGAGATCTTTAAAATTAGATCTCATATTGATAGATTTCTATGATTTATTTTTAGAAAATATGTGCTCCATAACTGTTTCGAAACCATACTAATCCCTGCTTGAAAACTTTACTCATTGGAACAAAACTAGCATGGGCGCAACGTTTCATAAGCCGAACAGGGCACAATACTAAATCCTGCAGCTGAACTGTAATGTTTGCTATGCATGGACGGTTCTAACCGTGGCATCATGCAAACATCGGGTCAAGTCATCATGTGCATAGCAGTGCTCATTGGAACGAAACTACTATTGGCACGACGTTTCGTAAATCGACTGGCGCACGATTCTTGCGGCTGGGCTGTATTTTTTTGCTATGCTTGGACAGTTCTAACTGTGGCATCGTGCAAACATCGGCTACAAGTCATCGCGTGCATAGCAGTACTTTAAGAGCAAGTACAATATGATGATGTATATTTTTGCTTAGCTGAAAGAGAAAAAATAGGAGAGAAGAGAAGCGGGTTGATAGCCCCGCTGCAACACGTGCTCAAAGAAGATGTGCCACAAGATGTGCCATGTAATGACATGGCTATTAAGTCCGCCGTCACGCACGTCCGACGCCTAGCTGTTCACCTGGTTTTCATTAATTCAAGTCCCGAGAAGAAGTCCCCTCAAAAAAAGAAAAAAAAGGTCCAGAGAAGAAGGTGAACTCGACGGAGAGGAAACGGACGACAATATGGACAGCACGGATTGCACAGCCCCCTGTACACTACAGATCCTGAAGGCAAAAACTTCGGTTTCATGTAAATTTCATCAGGAATTCCGGATGATGTTAATACGCGGTTGATCATCAATCCTCTAATTCTGAAGGGAAAGAGATCGCTCGAACTCGGCGTCCATGAGGACCCCCGCCATGACATGGACCACGGTCTCGTCCCTGACGATATCGACGCACTCCGACCGCACGCCGTTGACGACGAGAGCCCCGTCCACGTCCCTCCACGCGTGCACCTTCAGTCCGGACACGGAGTCCAGGTCCAGCAGCCGCGCCGTCCCGCGCAGAGCCACGTCCCCGGAGCGCAGGCGCAGAGGCACGGCGGAGAAGCCGAGCACGCGAGAGATGACGGCGTAGGTGTCGTCGCTGGCCTTCAGCCCCGCGGCGCTGTCGTTGTGCCGCAGCCTGAGAACGCGGCGGAACGACTCCGGCGAGGGCACAAAGGCGGTGAAGGCGAGGTCCCTCGGGAGCATGGACACCATCATGTCGCCGAACTCCCCCAGGCTCGCGCTCATCGCGCCGCAATGAGCGGGAGGACTACGCGCGGTCCTGGATGTTGTGTCGATGTCGTGGCGCCGGCGGGGCGGTGGCGAGGAGGCGGCGGGAAGGGAGGAGAGCAGGAGGAGGATGCAGAGTAGGGTGACCGCGAAGGCGGCGGCGAGGCCGGCAAGGAGAGTGCGTTGCTGCGAGAGCGCCCGTGGCCTGAGAGGGATGAACATCCTGCTCCTCCCTGCCGCCATCATGCCACTCATCTGCTGTGCTGTCTGATGAGTGGGGGGATTGCATTGGGGGCTGCAAGCCGACATTGCGTTGCGTAGTGTAATTAGCCAGTGGTGCAGTGCAAGGTCAGGGGGTGGAGGACGACGTACAAGGGCGTTGGGGTGGGCGCTGCGCGGCCGTACATCACGGATCTGGCCAGCCCCCGACGCAACGCTGGAAACTGAGCGCGGTAACGTAAACCTTGCTGCAAACTTTAGACCAGGAGAAGAAACGTGAAATGTTGGGCAGGTCAGGCGAGACCATGCGCGGGCGAGGGTTTTTTTCGAGTTTTTTTTTCGAACATTTGTTTTACTTAGAGTTTTTCTTTAACACTCATACATACGCACATACACTCAGGTCTAATCGTTCTTTCTTCCTAGCGAAGAAAGAGGCGATCTCGCCTGTGCCGCTGCGAGGGAGTTCCTCCGCGGCCGTCCTTTGGTGGCTCCCCTCCGCCGACAACCTCGGTCGTTGGTGGTGAGGGGGTCGCCGGATCCACACGTGTGGATAGTTTTAGATCAAAGTAGCTTAGTTTTTTAGGTTGTTCATCGTCTTAGCTTTGGCGACGGTGATGGTGGTGCTGAAAAAAATTTCTTCGGATCCTACTCCAATGAGTCGATTGGTCCTATGGTTGAGGATGAATCTGGAATCCAGTGTGTTCAAGTAAGGATGGTGTGGCGGCGGCGGCATCCTTGTGGTGGACCTGTGTCCTCGGGCACCGCCGTTGCGACGGTGTCCACTCCAGTGTTGGCACGGAGCTTGGGAGGTAGTCCAGGAGCGGATGCAGATTGTGGTCTGCATCGGCGGCATCTGGAAGATGATGGATCGTGTGTTGGGTTCGTGGTATGTGGATGACAGGTATGGTTTTCGCCTCCGACGTCTTAGTCATGTGGGGGTACCAGATCTAGAGTTCGATGGCGTGTCCGGGTGTTGCCCCGTCTAATTCGTTCAACGATAATGGTTCCGCCTTTGGCGAGCCACCTTGGAGGTCCGCAAAGTTGTTTATCAGTGATGGAGTCGCGTTGAGCTCGGGTGTGGAGGTGATCCGTCATTATTCCCTTTGGTGGCAGTTGCGGTGGTGCCAGAGGCAGGTGACAGGCGTTGGTGTCAAGCTTAGAGGTTTCTTCGGTCTTGTTTGTAATTTTACTTCTTGGTTGTTGTTCCTTTGTGCAAAGGCTAGCATTCTGTTATTTGTTCAGTTTGCCAGATCGACATGTACATGGCTTGTATTATGATCCTTATGTTATAAATGAAACATGTATTACCATGCAAAAAAACTTACACTCATATCTATGAACGTACACACGCACATCTTACTCCAACGAGCACCAGCGAGAGACTGAGAAGCCAAATCTCAAGTAGCCACTGATGCCTTCGTAGTCGATGGAGACGTATCCTCCCACTAAACGCACATCACCAAAAGGCATAGAATACATACGGAAAAATTAGAACACCAATCACTACTAGGGAAAAGCCTAGCGGTAGCGCGGGTAAAGTGCCTAGTAGTAGCGCGGGGAGCGGCGCTACAGCTAACTTTTAGCAGTAGCGCGTTTCAACCCGCGCCACTACTATACCTACTTAGGAGTAGCGTTGTCCAAAAGAGCGCTACTGCTAACAAGCTTAGTAGTAGCATTTGTGCATCCATCACTGCCGCTAAATAGCTGCAGCACTTGTATACGGCGCTACTGCTTCCTGCTAAAGAGCGCCACTGCTATATTTTCCACATATCTTTTCTGCTACATATTTGTGGTGCTTTTTACAGGTTTTATACAGTATTCTAATCATATCATAAACATGCAATATGCTCATGGTATCATACACATAATAGTCTCATCATATCATCCAACGCAAATCATGTCGTCTCATCATAATCACAATATAGCAATACAAATTAAGTGACATGTCTCGAATACAAGCAACTGCATGGTCATCACATACACATGTTTCATCATCTATATCTAAACAAAGATATAGAACAGAAGAGCAATCACTATGAGCAAGAGCGCGATAATGTAGTAGTTTTTGAGGCGCCGGTTCTGATCCCTCTCTCGCGCTAGTGTCAACCTCAAGTAACTATCTTTCGCTTCGGCTCTGCTATCGAACCCTCTGTGGCTGTCGCCCGAAAACTGGTGCACCTAGGCCTGGCACTCAGGCCACTTGTCGTACACTTCTGGAACCTTCCCTGCGTACACGACGTAGCACTTCTTCGCCATCGATGATCTATGTACCTACATTGTCACATGAGTCAATTATATGCAACATATATAGTTGAGCAACAGAAAGAGTCAGAGTTAGCAAAAATAGAAGCAACATATCATAAGCATAAATAACAATGTTCATCGTACCCAAAATGCCCTAACTAGTGTGATCTTCGCAAGTTGAGGAGGACGATTTAATTATATCACAAAGTTTCGTCGTGCATAACTCAAAGTTTCGTCATAGAGAAAGTATGGACTAAACGGACACATTGCCATATATCGTCAATCACTCCAACATGTCGTGCCATCCATCCAAATCAGGGAGGAGGTCCCCGAGCGAAGTGAAAGGCTTCAGGTCGAGACGCTGGGCGGCTATGCGTGTTCGGATGTCTTCCCGTGACATTTGCCCTTCTTCATAGAACAACCCTGTTTTTTCGAGGACCTCCTTCATGATGTTTTGGGCAAGTTCACGCTGGATGTGATAGAACTCAGCTTGGAGTCAATGATCCGGGAGATTTCCTAGTTTCTTTGACCATTGCAAAATATTGGCACCACCGGATCTAGGTGACATGCGAAGGTTTTGGTGATCGCGTCTGTACTCCAGCATGTGGTGGAGGACATAGAATCTATCACTGAGAGTACCACTCGG